>NC_056745.1:228075044-228152544 GCF_019279795.1 Protopterus annectens
GCTTTAAATATAAAATTTTCTTCATTGACTGGATGTTTAAAAGACAACTCTGTGGAAATATCTACACAGTGAACACAGTTATAACAAGGAACTGTCCCCATTTTCCTCGGTTCTTTATTATATTCTCTCTGATTTTTCATTTCTTTATAACACAACTATTGTTTTAGATTCTTTTCTCTTTTATAGACGAACCATGGTTTCTCTCCTGTGTGTGCGAGGGTGTGTATAATGTGTGGGAGTGATTTGCTTGTACGTGTCTGATTGTGCGATCTCTTAGTTAGTATATATAAGTAGGGAGGTGAGGGGGCGCAGCCCCCTATTTGGGGGATGCAGAGGGGCTTGCCCCCTGCTTATCTGTAGTGTAGGATATTATATTTGAGTTGGGGGGGGAGTGGTGTGTATGGGTTTGTGTGTGCTGTATCTGTAGTGTAGCGTCGGGATTTTGAATTTCGCGGTTTTAGGGTTTCAGTGTTTGGTGTCTTCAGCTATGTAATTTCGAAATACTGAAATTCAAGATTTCTTGACTAAATGTTAATATCATCCAGTTTCTTTTAACTATGTTCCTTACCAAATCTGTATGTGTATTATATGTCATAATGTAACTAATATTACTTGTTTGTCATTCTTCTTATTTTCATTTGTACTGGCACTATTGATATTCATCATAGTTTGTGTATTAGTAAAGTACGGCTTGGCTATATCCTTTCTCAGTTGTCTCACTAAATTCTTAGATTTATCTATTAACGTAGCATCATAGCCTTTACTTTGAAAATCAAGCACCATTATTTCCATTTCATTATTAAACACTTCTTCCTTCATACTTAACCTACTAGCTCGCATAAATTGACTTTTGATAACACCTGTTATACGTGCTGTGGATGCATGCTTTCATAATGGACATATTCAGGGGTGGCTCATGTTATTGGATTGCAGGCCCCCTCCCCCAGCTGTGAAAAGAAAGATTAACATTTTAAAAAATAAAATATTTAGTATTGTAAACTATACTGCTTAGCTGCAAGTCCAACTGACTCGCTGTTAAAGTCCAGGAACTCGAACTGCGCACACATGCATATTCGGCGAGTTGCGGGTTAAAAAAAATTTGTTTCTGTAAATCCTGACTGCTGTAAAACCAGTCCAGATTAAGAAGAGAAGGCATCAGTGTACAGATGCCTAGAAGTCTATACGTGTTTTTAACCATGGTAAAGTGGAAGGGGATCGGACTGCCACGTCCGCAGTCACGTATGTAATGTGGATGGCTGGATGGCTACTGATTGGTTCTCATTCTCTTCCCGTGCATTGGGTGCTGGGAAAAAGAGAGCAAGAAACAGTCAGCAGTAGTACTTTTAGAGTTTGTTCGATCAGACAGCAGAGCAGTGCACCTTCAACTTGTTTGACCTCAATGACCTGTACCTGTTGGACTGGAAAATGGAAAGAGCACTGAATAAATTATAGCAGGTTAGTGAAGGAGGTATTATTCCAGCACATTGGTTTTCAGATACCACCCTGATGAATTATTCTGCAAATTATACATGTTTCATATGAAATATTTTAAATATTCCACTAATCATATTTAGAAAATGAATAGACAAAAGATTCAACTAGAAACCAAAACTCCGAGACTCTTTTTCTGAGACTACCAGGCTTTTTTTTTTCTCAGAAAGTCTTTATTTACTCTCACATTGAAAGATATCTAGAGGAGTTCACATTTTGTTTTAATTTATTTATGTACTACAACTAAATCCCTTAATAAGACTTTTATCTCTGTATTTATCGTCCTAATCCCAAAGACAGATATTGCATTGTTCTACGCCTAACCGGGCTCTGAATGCCCAAGACTGTAAACAGACTCACTCAGCTGAGCATATTTTTCAAAATAATCTCTAAATATGTACTGCTCTCGAAACTTGCGTATGAATCAAAGATCTGTACATAACTAGTTAAAGTAAGAATTGCTCATCAACACATTTTATGGTTGTGGAGGCAATAAATAGAAAACAATGTATTAATTTATAAAGAATGAAGTAGCACCCTTACAGAGGTGTACATTTCTTAAACTGAGGTAGGATAGCTGTCAACAGTATAAGTACAAAAAGGAAATCTCTGGCTACATCTTAGTATGTACCTCTCCTTCACATAGCCCCTTTTTCCTTAACTATAATTTCACTTTGCCACCTATTTCACACTGCCCCCCCCCAAAAAAAAAAATATATATATATATATAATTTCACTCTGCAACCTAATGCATTGTTTGGTCACTTTGTATCCTTGTTTATTGTACAATGTTTGATGTTTTACATTTTTATATTCTTGTATGCTTCAGTGTCAGATACACAGTAGTAATGCTGTTATACTAGGTCACCAGATTCATTTTTTTTGTATTCCCCCAGCACACACACACCATTGCCTATCTTTTCCTTAAGGATGTGGTTTCATTCAGCAACCCTGGTCAAAATTCCATGAATAAATATACACATGTTGGCAGACTTATCTTGTTTGTATTACCTCTTCTTATTTTTTATCATGTTGCAATAATAATGGTAATTTTCTTCATCACCCCTTTCCCCATCTGCCATCTACAGCAGCTTCAACAGCATTATATCCTGCAACACTGGAAATGTGCAGGAACACAGACTTAACTTAGTGGTGATTACATATTGCTTATATAAATGCTTATGTTCCTAAAAGGTAACAAAGCATTTGGCAGCAGAGGCAGAAGACCCTCATAGAAACAGAAGAACACATAGTTACCAGTCATCAGCAGCTGTGTGCCAATATGAATAAGTATTTGATCACATTTAGGGATGTAGTTTATCCTGGTGTTTAGCAAGAACAGAGCCAGCTTTTAGCTAGAAACTCTTTCAGAATGGTTTTGAAGGATGGGAGGGAGGGTGTTGACCTGATGGGTAGAGATAAGGAGTTCCAGGCCTTAGCAACATGGTGTGAGTACAGACAGTGTCCAGCATTTTGATAGGTATGTGAACAGACAGAAGTTTTTGGTCATTGGATCGTAAGAATTCTTAAATTCCACTTGCTTACACAACATAGTACATACCTCAGTCTCAACTGTACAGATTTTCTCAGAATATTCACATTTTTGCATCACATTTTGGTCTGTTTTTCATAAAAAAGTGTGGTTTTCTGGCAAATTGGTGGCAAATCATTAAAGATTGATGTTAGAAAATAATGATAGACATTTGAGCTTCAGATTTCATACCCTTCAGAAAATTCATACTAATGCAAGACCTACTATTCTATCAACTATCTAAGTTTGTAAGAGCAATATTTAAAAATTGTCCCTATTTTTGGGCCTTTGTCCCACTTTTATTTATGGCTTTGTCCAGATTTCTTGCTATGAGGTTGAGAGGTATGACCAAATGTGTCAGGGTCATCACCGTCACCCAAAGACATTTTAAATTGTGGCATACTTGTCGTACCCCACTCCCCCCATGTAGTGACTCTGGATGTGTCCAAGCAAGGCAAGGAGCAGTTATGCAGTGTAAGTGTGCAGAGTATCCCCCCATCCAAGGTAGACACAAGTGCAATGGCTTTTCATCTGTCCCTGATTTTGCAGAATGTTCTTGTTTTCTGTCATATTGTTATACTGTTGATTTATGCTTATTATTGAGAAAATGCATGCTGTTGCAGTGCCTGTTGTTGCTCTTTGTTTAAGTAGCAATGCTTTAATGACCATCAGGTAAGCTTGTGTAAGATTGTAAGATGCAAGTAAGCTTTAATAAGCTTTAATAAGTATACTGTTAAAGAATTATCAACATTGAAAGCATTTATGCTGTTGCCATGCAGAGAATATTTACATAACTAGATAACGTATAACCCTTGGGTATTGAAATGCATATAACATTATTTGTAATAAAGGACGTGACAGTCATTTTCGAAATTATCTAGATGACACTGTGCTGTCTGTATGAGTTATGTGGTTCCATTTTAAGTGACATAGGGTGCAAATGCAAAAACAAAAGTAACTGCTAGGCTGTTGATGTGGCTGGGATTGATACTTATAAGATTCTGAGGTAGGAGTACTTCTATTAAGGGTGATAAGTATGCCCAATTATGCATGCTGTAAGACTAGTAATCCATGCAGCTTTACTTAATGCTTGCTTTCTTGTTTATTTCAGATGACAGATTGCATTATAGTGGTAGTACAAGAAAGGATTACAGTATTTTCAGAAGCTCATTACATTTGTTGGAGTCTTGCAGTCATCTTTGCAGGCTTTACCCGTAAACTAAACAGAATGCCAGTCTATCATGTGTGGTCCATAACCTGAACAGTAATCCTTTAAGCAATTTATCTTGAGCATGTTTCTTGTTTGCTGTTCAGTTTTTTACTTTGATTGTGTTTCCCCATGAAACAAGTAGATAGTCGTCAGGCAGCAGGTCTTTTTTGGGTAAGAAACATTTTTACAAGTGAAGACTGGGAGTATCCCAGAGATTGATACTTTCAGCATGTTACTTGGTAGTTTTATAAAGCTGAATATAAATTATAATTAGAACTGCAAGGAGAAGTGGTTTGAGTTGAGTGCTGCTTGTTTTTTTTATACTCGATTTTGACTGGCATTCCAGTAATGTATTTAAAAAGTAATTTATTTTTTCATGCCTCACAACCTTTTTGTTTCCATATAGATATTAAGTAAGCTGTCATGTAGCCAATGCATTGAAATGTTTTGTTTTTCTTCTCCACTTCATTTTGTCTTGATTGGACTATCTGTACATACATGTAACAATGTGCTGTGCAGAGTATTCACCATGCGCCATAGTGATTGAGCATTTATTTCATGTAAATTGGTAAGCATGGCCAGCACTGATCCCACTGTACATAGTTCTGCCCCATTCTAGTTGGCCACACCCTTTCCCGTTGGCCTCACCCATTCAGCTGTCTCCTGCAGCCCCCCTTTAAATTGAAGTCACCAGCTGCCACTGGACATATTTAGCTGTTTGCAGTGTCTTCCTATATATGGCTGTGCTTAATATATTACTTTCTTTGGAAATGGTAACATCTAAGAAATTAATAGTCTCCATTAATGTATTTACATCAAACTTCAAAAAGTCTGTTGTAGAGTGTAGATAATCTAAAAATATATCTAATTCTTTTAAAGATCCTTTCCACAAGAGAAATACATCATCTACAAAACATTTATAGAAGAGAATATTCTCATTTCTAAAAGTACTATTATTTTCACTATATATATATATATATATATATATATATATATATATATATATATATGTTGTTCCTCCCATCTAGCTAATACAAGGTTAGCATACCCATTGCTACACCTTGCTTTTCATGATAGTATACACTGTTAAAACTAAAGATGTTATTTTCTAAGAATTAGTCTGTCATTGAACATAACAATTATATTCTATATATATCAAAATTATCATGCATGGAAACATATTTTCTTATTAATTCAGTTCCATAATTGTTCGGAATGACGGTAAACAGTGATCTAATGTCCACAGTCACTAACCATCACATTATCAAATGTATTCATAGTGCTCCAGTCATTTAAAGCCAATAAAAAATCTTGAGTATCTTTAATATTGCTATAACTAGATTTTAACAAGAACACTAATTGCCTATCTACATATTTTGAAATTGCTGTCATAATCCATCTTCTCCCTGAGACTATTGGTCTCATGGGTAGCCTAGTTATACATTTATGCAGCTTGGGCAATTCATAAATGAAAGGAGTGACTGGATTAGCTAAGTATAAATAGTTATAATCATCTGGGCTTATACTGGCTTCCATAAGTAGCTCATACAAAAAGCTTTTTACTTTACTTTATTATTCACAAACATGCTGTTCACTTTTTCAAAAGTTGTCAAATCCGACAAAAGATCATCCATCCATTCTATATATTGGTCATTATTCATTACTACAATCATGTCCCCCTTATCTGTGGGTTTAATAATATTTTTTTCATTCATACTTAAAGACAAAAGTGCTTCTTGTTCATCTTTACTTAAGTTATAAAACTTACTACCTTTTTGCTTAGTAAAAAATGCTTGATATAAATCCTGCTCACATATGCTTAGAAAAGCCTTATCATTAGGTGTATTCTGTATTACAAATGTGCTAGAGCACTTTAAGACATTTTCAAAGTGTTGTTCATTCTTATAAAGTAATTTCAAATCTAAGTTTCTAGCGAACAAACATAATTCAGTCAATGCATCTGATAAATGTCCAGCCATTGATGGCACAAATGTTAAACCTTTAGCCAAGACACTAAGTTCATTTGTATTCAATACATAGTTGGATACGTTAGCTACATTGCCATTAAAAATCCCTAAGTTCTCTTTTTTGTCTAATTCATCCCCTGGCCTACCTTGTTCAATGCATTTTGCTGCTTCTGTAGATATTCTTCCCCATTTCTGTTTCTTTTTTGGCTGTTACTCCTCCCTCTGCTTCTTTCTCTGACTGCCACTGGTTGTTGTAGTGAAAAACGCCCTTTTACTAAAAAATCGCTATCATCTAAGCAATTTTCTTGTGTTGTCTGTTGTATTAATTTACTCGATGTAGCATTGCTTACAGCCATTAACTCCTTCCCTGTGTTAGCTTGTAAAGCAGGTGGGAAGTCGTCTAGCTCAGAGATGGCTTCACCACATTTCGATGATACTATAGAGGAAGGTGGTGCTTGTTCTAGTACCGCTACAGATTGGTTATTGGTATTTAACACACACCCATTTCTTTCCAGCTAATAGACTTTTTGGGTAGGCGGGGAGTTCTTAAGGTTACCATGCAATTGGTTAATTTCAGTTGAATTCTGCAATCCTATTGGTTGCTCAGCACTCGGCCAAGAAAAGATGTTCCTACTATTAAAGTCATTCATATCATGCAACAATTTTCTTTTTTCGTAGCTATCAAGTTATTTTCAAATACTTTTAATTGTTCCAATAGCTTTTATAGTCACGAGACATGGTTAAAAAAAGAAAAGCTAGTAACCATATCTTCTAAGTTCGCAATTTCAGCAGCTAATTCTATTTCATGCTTTGAAAAAAAATCATTCATCAGATGCATATACTGTGTGCCTAAGCACAAGTTCAGTTCTTGCCATTTAAGTAAAAGTTCTTCATATTTGTTACCATAAGTTGGCATTTTGGTAACTCTCAGCCCTCCAGGGACTCTAGTCTCTGCCACTGAAGCCTTTTGTAATATTCTGTCTTAAAATGCAATTGCTTTAAAGTCATTTGTAACTTACTTCTGAAGTAGCTGAATTACCAGTCAAATTTGAAGAAGCATTTTCAGTAGTTGTAGCACAACCCTACCCCATAGTCCATACATTCTCCACATGTCTGGCCTATGGGGTAGGGTTGCAAGACGGAAGCCTTTTCTTACACAGGAAAACATCCAGGCACAGCTAAAATTTGCAAAACCGTACAGCAAGTCTCCCAAAATCATGTGGGAAAATGTGTTATAGTCTGATGAGACCAAGGTTGAACTTTTTGGCAACAATTCCAAAAGGTACATTTTGCGCAAAAACACTTTGCATCATCAAAAGAACAACATCCCCACTGTGAAGCATGGTGGTGGTAGTATCATGCTTTGGGGTTGCTTTTCCAGCTGGAACTGGGGCTTTAGTCAAAGTGGAGGTAGTTATGAACAGTTCCAAATACCAGTCACTTTTGGGCCAAAACCTTCAGGCATCTACTAGAAAACTGAAGATGAAGAGGAATGCCACCTTTCAATATGACAATGACCCCAAGCATACATCCAAATCAACAAAAGAATGGCTTCACCAGAAGAAAATTAAAGTTTTGGAATGGCCCAGCCAGAGTCCAGACCTAAATCCAATAGAAAATCTGTGGGGTGATCAGAAGAGAGCTGTGCACAAGAGATGCCCTCGCAATCTAACAGATTTGGAGTGCTTTTGCAAGGAAGAGTGGGCAAATATTGTCAAGTCAAGATATGTCATGCTGACAGACTCCTACCCAAGAACACTGAATGTTGTAATTAAATCAAAAGATGCTTCAAGAAAGTATTAGTTTAAGGGTGTGCACATACAACAAAGTATTAGTTTAAGGGTGTGCACACTTATGCAATCAGTGTATTGTATGTTTTTTTATTTTTTATATTTTTCCCCTAACAGATTTGTTTGTTTGTTTTTCAATCGAATTGTACAGGTTATAGGTCACATTAAAGGTGGGAAAAGTTTTGAAATTATTTATTGTAGGCTCATTTTTTATATCACAAAAACCTGGCATTTTAACAGGGGTGTGTAAACTTTTTATATCCACTGTATATATATATATATATATATATATATATATATATATATACATACATACATATATATATATATATATATATGTCTTTTAATATGACCAACACATGTATTACAAAAGCTTAAAATGAAAAAAATTTTGATTAAAAGCTTAAAAGATTTTTAAACACCTGGAATGAGAGCCATAGAATTCTTCTTTGAGAGTTAGATTTTCAGTTTGTCTTTCTGTGTTTTGTTTTATATATATATATATATATATATATATATATATATATGTATATATGGTTCTACCTCACATAAACGAAACACCACAACACCGACAACGATCACCCGACACCACCACCCCGACAGTACAAAACAAAAAAAATCATGCAATCCCAACGAAATAACCGACGGTACACACAAAAACAAACCCTCATACACTTCACACACCACAACTTATCCCGCCCTAACCAAACACAATCACTACCGCCACACTTACCTGACCCGCCTCCCTAACTAACTCTAACTTACCCCAATTTCCCACAATACTCACCTTACTCGCGCACCACGTCGCCGTACTACCTACAACCTCACACAGCCTTTTCCCATTTCGCATCCTCGGCGCCGGTGCTTTCATCCCGGTCGTCGGTCTTCTGCTTGTCGATCTATCTTCTAGGTCCCGTCCGGGTCTATATATATATATATATATATATATATATATATATATATATATATATATGTGTGTGTGTGTGTGTATTAATAGTTCAAAAAGAATCAGTTCCAGTACTGAGCACTTTTGAGTTCTGTTGCTTAGCCAACATATTACCCATTACATATCGACTGACAATTAATGTTTTTGATGTGCCAGTTTTTCTGTTATGTTCAACATGGTAAAATGCCTTAGCAAGTAAAGAGATGAGACTGGGAGTGGCAGAGGATATACAAACAGACCACTGCAGGATGGCTGTTTTACACAGGCATTACGTGAAAGCACGGAGATTTCATTGTGTACATATGTATCAGCCAACATATTTATTTAGTAATGCATGATGTGTTTTGTTGATTATACAATAATGTCCTTTCACTCTTGACTTACAGGTTGTTCTTTCCTTACTGCAGAATGTTATAGCAAGACAAGAAAAAAAGTATGCACTACTGAATTGTGTCTTCTTGACTAGAAGCAAACAAAATGCATTCTTTTGAAAGACTTTTTCACTCCTGAACCATGAAATGGGTACACTTGTAGCATCCTGAAAGGGGAGAAAGGGGTATTCCACTGTGTGACTGTCACCCATTACTGTGGCTCATAGCTATCAATCTCTTAGCTCAGGAACTGGGAAAGAAAAACAAAAAATATTGAAGGTGATAATTGAAAAGTCCAAATTCAAGGACAACAGCTCTCAGTACTCCATCCCCAAAATGTCCCCCTCAATATGCCACTCCTATCTTCACTAACTTAAATAAAACTGATCTCACAAGACTTGAATCATGCTGCAATAAAATAGCTAAATTTGTTCCCAACTCCCATTTCAGGTCCCACCACTGCTATGTCTTACAACAACTAAGCTGGTTGGAGCTACCACATTATTTAACATACACTCAAGTCACTATTGCTTACAAGCTAGTATACCAGCCTGACAAAACCACTGCTCTTCAACTAATGCTTCTACCTCATACTAACACTTGCCCACTACCCCCTCACATAAATCTTTATTACGGGTCTCTAAATCCAACAATAAAGCATGGGACTCTCTTTAATCTAACTACATCTCCAAAATATGGAATTCTGTCCCTTAGCCAATCATCACTACTGCCTGTAGATCATTATGTGTATTGTACCTTGTCAGCCACTGTAGCTAGATAGCATGTGCACATAAGTTACTGAGCACGTGCAAGATCAGTGCCATTTTGTAAATTCAGTCAGAGTGAAAGCAGGCATGAATGGAGATGCACGTGCGAGTGTGTTTATAGGTTCATAGGCTCATAGGTTCATACTAGGCTATCTGTCCTAGGGCATTTATAAGCCTAGCCAGAGTGTGTTTGGCTTTTGCCACCCATTTTAAATTAATTTTGCTATGCTCTTTTTCGAGGTTAGTATACTGCGCCTCTGTCTAACAGTGACACAGAAGTGATACCCGGGGTAAACCTATGATCTCCCATCCACTCATCAAGATTCCTCTTGAAGACAGTCAATGAGGGACTCTGCCTAACCTGGACTGGGATTTTATTCCAGAGTGAAGGGAGCCTCTGGGTTATGAATCTGTCCCTCCAGCATGTCCTATTTATTTCAGTGCTGAGGTTCAAGTCTCTCGAGCGTAGCTCGATGGGATTTGGATGTTCTGAGGTGCAGCATGTCCATTAATTCCGGGTTGGACATGGCTTTATACGTCAGGCACAGATCGCCTCTGAGCAGGCGGTATGCCACTGAGTAGAGCTGGAGTTTCTTTAACCGGGCAGCATATGGCATCTGTTTGAGCCCTTTGATGCTCTTGGTGAGGTACTTTTGGGGTCTTTCCAGTTGCTGCAGGTGTCTGGTAAGGTACATCCCAAAAGGGGCATTGTACTCAATTATGGGCCTGATGAGGGATGAGTAAAGAGGCATGATGACCTCCCCTGATCTAGATGTGAATCCCTTCATGATTAGGTGAGCTATATAAAATGTTTTTCTAACCACTTTGGCCACGTAGTTTTCAAATGAGAGATTGCTATCAACTTGGGTCCCCATCCCCAGGTCCCTAATTACTTCTTCCATACTTAATGGATTACCACCTATGTGGTAATTTGTGGGCACTTTGTTTTTGCCAAAGGGGATGACTACACACTTTTTGGCGTTTAGCTTGAGGCCATGGCTCTGGCACCAGTTGTCTGTTTCTTTGAGGCCCTTTTGTAGGATGCTTGTGTCGGCTGGAGAGTCGATTATGGAGCCTAGTTTGCAGTCATCTGCGAACTTGGTCAGCCACAGTCCTTCCATGTTGGCCTGTACCTCTGAGAAATATATACCGAACAAGAGAGGTCCCAGGACTGAGCCTTGTGGGATGCCACTTGTAACTGGTTTGGAGTCTGACATGGCTCCAGCAATTCTAACCATGTGGGTTCTGTCCTTGAGCCAGTTTGCAACCCATCTAGTGACATAGGGGTTTATATTTAAGCTGGTGAGCTTATCTATAATGCCTGAGTGGGGTATTGTATCGAAGGCTTTTGCGAGGTCCAGGTAGGCTGTGTGGACCACCTTCCCTCGTCAATGGCCTTGGTGACTGTTTCAAAGAAATCGACCAGGTTTAAGAGGCAGGATCTGCCCTTAACAAAGCTGAACTGGGTAGGATCCAGTGCCTGTAGGTCCCCAATATCTTTATTTATGAGGTCCATGATGATCCTTTCCATAGCTTTGCAGACCAAGCTAGTCAGGCTTATGGGGCGATAGTTTCCAGGATCCGTTGAGGCACCACCTTTGTGGAGAGGGACCACTGTTGCTGTACGCCACTCTTTGGGTACATATCCTGTAGTAAGGCTGAGATTGAACAGTAGTTTTATGTTTGGGTTTAGCTCTTCTTGGAGTTCATGTAGGGCGCAGCCCAGGACACCGTCTGGTCCCATTGATGCTGTGTTTTTTGCTTTGGAGAGGGCGGCTCTTACCTGAGCATCTGAGATGTCAGGGGAGCAGCACTCTGCTTGTATAGATATTTGCCCTTTTGGTGGGGGGGGGGGAGAAATTTGCGCTGAACCTGTCAGCTAGGATGTTGGCAATGTCTGTGGGTTCGGTGTATTTTTTGTCATTTTGGACTAATTCTGAGCATATCTGGGAATTACCACCCAGGTTCCTAACATAACTAAAGAAAGCCTTGTGATTATCCTTAGAGTCCTGTGCAATTTTTCTCTCAAAGCTGGTCTTAGACGATTTTATGAGTGCCCGTAGTTTTTTGCTAATACTGATCAGAGATGCCTTCCCTTTTTGGGATTTTGCTCTATCATGTAGTAGCTTCCTCCTTCTATTGTATAGTTTGTTTATGGCTGGGGTCCACTAGACAGGATGCCTGCCTTTGGAGGATTGGGTCTTGGTTTTATTTGGGATTGCATGATCCATGCATTCCTGAAGGTATTCATAGAATGCGTTTATAAAGGATTCTGCGGTCTGGGCCATATTTTCCACAGGCCTGGGGGCTTTGAAGGATTCCACCTCGGTTTTGAGGAGTGCGAATTTTGCTTTAGAGAAGTTTTTCACTGTGGTTTTCTGGGCAGGGGGTGGGGTTGGGATGTGAATATCCAGTGAGATTAGTTTATAGTCTGATCTTACCAGTGAGGGATACACTTCTGGTCTGGAGCATAGAGCCCCCATGGTGGTGATGATCAGGTCCAGTATGTTTTCCCCTCTTGTGGGAGTGGTAACAAGTTGTTCCATGGCATTTGAGTTTATAAATTCTAGGAACCTTTGGGCTAGGGTGTTGGAGCTAGAGTAATGCTCCCAGTCTATGTTTGGGTAGTTGAAGTCACCCAATATAATGGTGTTTGGAGAGACCTTCATATTTTCCAGTGTTCTCAGGAAGGCCGAGTGGGGTTCCTGGGTTTGGGAGGGTGGTCTGTAGCAGGCTATAAACTGGAAGGCAGTTTTACCCACTGTTAGTTGCACATGGATAGTCTCTGATGCTTCGTGCTGTGCCACCAACCTGGAGGTGTGGGTATCTTTGACGAATATTGATACTCCTCTTCCTTTTGTGGTTCAGTCCTAGTTTTGGGGCTGAAAAGCATGGTATGAGGTATAACCTGGTAGTGCTGGGGTGCTCTAGGTAGCCTTGAACCAGGTTTCTGTTACTGCACAGATATCGATGTTTTCCATGCTAAGGAGAGTTTTGAGTGCGTGCATCTTGAGGTTTAGACTTCTGGCGTTGAGTAGCATTACTCTTAGTTTCTTATCCCTTGTGATACCTATGGAGGTGGGTTTGTCTTTTGAGCCTTGCCTAAAAAAGGCACTATGGGGGTGGCAAGAGCCTTTGACAATTTCCGAAAGTCCGTCCCTAGCGAAGCATTGTGGCTTGTCGAGCATGTCATCCCAGGCTGACAGGCATTGGATCCCCTTTGTATGACACCAATACTTAAGCCAATTGTTGAAATTGATCATCTTGTCTTCATATTGTGGCATCATTCTTGGTGAGGGTAAGATGCTACTCAAGGTCAGGGTCATACCGGCCTGCGCTACATGCTCAGAGAGCTCCTCTATGTCTCTTTTCATGTAGTCCAGGGAGGTACATCTCAGGTCATTCACACCAGCATGGACAATGACTGAGTCATATTTGTACTTGCCTTGGAGTGACCTGAGTGCATGTGTTATGTTTGAAGTAATGAGTCAGTCTTTTAGCTTAAGTATATGTTCTTGATGTGTTTATGTACAATAAGCAACTTGAACCCATCACAGTGTGCCTCAGTAAAATTAATTACTACCTGTGTATTCAAATGAAGCACCATAAAAACCCTCCAAAGTTCTGGATGGCCATTAACAATATTTTCCTTCCAGGAAAATCCACCACACCTTCTCCATCAATCAATAACACCACCGAAAACATAGCTATCTAATTCAACAAAGATTTCACCGAAACCACAACTGCCTTAACTAATCTTCAAAGCCCCACCACCACTACAGAACCACCCAAAAATAACATTAACTCTTCCTTTTCATTCAAACCAGTCTCCATCAACAACATAAAAATTTGCTTAAAAAACTAAAACCCACAACCCTAGTCAAAGACCAACTTCCTGCAGAATTTCTGCAAATTGCTGCCGATGCAATAGCCTACCCCATAACCATCCTTATCAATAGATCCATGTCCGAAAACAAAGTTCCCGACATTAGGAAAATCTCTCACATAATACCCCCACACAAAGGTGGTAATTCTACAAAACTGACTAATTATCGTCCTATAGCTATACTATCTCCCTATCCAAAAGCCTAGAAAGATGTGTACACAAATTAGTACACACACACAAACTTATAACAGACACCCAGCATGGCTTTCGTCCCTCCCATAGCACACTACTGCATTAATGTCCTTCACCAATACAGTAAACCACCACATAAATAATGGGAAATTTGTATCTGCTATCTTTCTTGACCTTTCCAAAGCCTTTGATATGGTCACATACAGTACGCTTATCCAAGTTTGTTCTAAGTTTAATATCAGTCAACCCACTATCTCAGTTTCAAAGCTACTTATCAGGTTAACCAATAGCATAATGAACTCTCCTCACTTCTACCAGTTACTATCAGAGTTCCCCAAAAGCTCCAATCTAGAACCCCTACTCTTTTCACTTTTTACTAACAATCTACATACTTCCTCTCGCCATGCTTCTGTTATCCAATATGCAGACAACTCAACCTTAATCTGTTCTTTCTGCCTCCTCCCTACAGGCGCTCCACTCAATTACACAACAGTCCTTTCTCTCAGTTGAAGAACGGCTCACAAACTCCAAGTTAATTCTAAACCCAAACAAAACAAAACTTCTTCTATTTAACCCAATAAGATCCACCACATCAAGTCCCAACTTTAATATTATATCCAAGAACAAAACCATAATTTCTCCTGTAACTCACACTAAACTTCTAGGAGTTAAAATTGATTGTAATATGAAATTTGACATCCATATCTCCCATACCTTAAAGAAAGTGCATAAAAAATTAGGTATTCTCTACAGAAATAAACAATTCCTTACTAAACAGGCTAAATCCACCATTGCACGCACCCATCTTATATCTGCATTCCTATATGCCTCCCCAGTACTTACAAACTTGAGAAAAACTGAAGTAGCCAAAATTGTTTCCTGCTACAATAAAATAGCCAAGTTTGCCACAGAATTTCCTTTCAGGTCATATCATTGTTTAGCTCTTAATCAGCTTAATTGGCTTGAACTACCACAACTCCTTCTCCATAATCAGTTTACTTTTGCCCACAAAATCCTTCACCATCCTGAGAAAACCCCCACCCTCCCAATTTTAATATGCCCACAATCAAACATAAGATCACGCCACTCTAGTAATAGATTACTATTACATGTAACAAAACCCAACAACGCAGCTGGTGATTCCCTCTTCTTCTACTTCATATCAAAAAAATGGAACGCTCTGACCCACAATATAGTATCCCAGTCTTCCTTAACTAAGTTTAAACAAATGCTAAAAACACACTTGGCAGATACATGGCTATTCCCCTGCACCATCCCTGGCTAAATTCACCCACAACTCCTTCTAACTAACATGCATCAACTAATCTACTAAAGTACTAACCTCAGTTCTTTAGTAGACTCTGACTTCTCTATATATCAGGAAGACTAGAATTTCCATTGTATAATGTTTTTCAAATCTAGATTTAATAGGTAATAACAACTGAACTTGTATTATATCCCTTACAGATAAGTCTATGTATAGTGCTAATACCTAATATCTACAACATGGGGTCATCTCTGATCACAAATCATAGAACTCTTAAACTGCACTTCTCTGTATAAACTATAACCTGGAACACCCATCAACTGTAATTAGTGTCACACTGTCTGTATTCTCTATGATATGCATGTATGTTGTTATTTCGACTCTGTTTTTCTAACTACAAGTTGAATCATATTTAGCATCACTGTATTGATATTGTATGTTGTTATTGTCATTATATTTCTCATACTATAATTGGAATCTTATTTTATTTGTATTTGTATCTTGTGTGTGGAGCTTTTCTTCCCAGACCACTGCTGAAAAGGACCTGTGTCCAGTTGGACTTTCCCGGTTAACAAATGTAAATAAAATAAATAAATGAATAAATCTGAATGCAAGAGACATGCCACATGGTGTCAGAATAGGATCCAAAGTTGAAGTAGCTCTCAAACCATGAGGCACACAGTTAGAAGTGGAGAAATATACAAGAGCCAACTCGCAAACAGGTCAGTGGTTATTCGAAGGTACTCAAGCTCGCTTAAATGATTTTTTCAGTCGCTGAATAAGTGGCAAAGCATTCAAAACATTCAAAATAATTACAGAGCTAAATGAAATGTCTGAAATTGTCACATACTGTTAAAAGTATTCAAAATAAATACAAAAGTGTTTGAAAAAATTTCCGAAGTGTTAAAATGTACGAAAAGGCTAAAACAACCACATTTTTTTGCAATGTGCTACTGTTTTGCATTAACTAAAACTTTATTAAGTATCCAAAGTTTCTGGAGTGTTTGCAGTGCTAAAGTGAAGCCTTTTCAGAGAGATTGTTGTGCATTTGAGCATAATTACAAGTACCAGATCTATGCTTATATTTAAACAAATGTTGTTGTTATGCCAGAGGGATTTTGTAGACCTGGACCGCTGGTGTTTGATAATAATATTGCTGAGAACTGGTAAGTGTTTGAGCAAGAATATGATATTTTCATACAGGCTGCATGGATAAAGATGCACATACAAAGCATTCATACTTCTTAATTTAACTGGCTCAGAAGCAATTGAGAGGCAACAGATATTGACAATATACTGGCTGACAGATTCAGTGCCAACTTTACCCCCCCCAAAGGACCAATCACAATACCAGTAGATTGCCTGGCACTCAGTATTACTGCTGCACAAGTTAAAACAGCACTGTCCAAGGCCAAGAATACAGCTTCTATGGGACCTGACAATATCTCTGGCTGTGCTCCACATGAACTACAGAGTGAACTGGCACCTCACCTGTGTGCCCTGTTCAATCACAGCCTCACGTCAGGCTTTGTCCCTACCGAATGGCACACTGCTACAGTCATCCCTCTCCACAAAGGAGGACTGACTACTGACCCTGGGAACTATCGCCCCATTAGCCTGTCAAGTCTGATATGCAAAGCTATGGAACGCATCATCATGGACCTAATAAACAAGGATATAGGGAATCTCCAAACTCTGGATCCCACACAGTTTGGTTTTGTGAAGGGTAGATCATGTCTGCTCAACTTGGTTGACGTCTTTGAGTCAGTCACCAGAGCTGTGGATGAAGGAAAGGTGGTTCATACAGCCTACCTTAATCTGGTCAAGGCCTTTGATACCATTCCCTACTCAGGAATCATAGAAAACTCTCTAAGCTAGGCATCAACCCCTATATCACTAGGTGGATTGCAAACTGGCTCACAGATAGAACTCACAGTGTGAAAGTGCTGACTCCAAGTCAGACTGTCGACCAGTCATGAGTGGAGTCCCACAGGGGATCAGTCCTAGGTCCTCTCCTGTTTGGTATCTACTTCTCAGAAGTTCAGGCCAACATGAAGGGACTCTGGCTGACAAAGTTTGCAGATGATTGCAAGTTGGGAGCCATTATTAACTCCCCAAGTGATGTTGACATCCTACAGAAAGGCCTCACTGAGACCAATGACTGGTGTCAGAACCATGGCCTTAAGCTCAATGCCAAAAAATGTGTCGACATCCCCTTTGGGAAAACCCCAGTTCCCATGAATTACCACATCGATGGTAGTCCACTGAACACAGAAAGCAATTATAAGAGCTCTGGGAACACAGGTTGACAGCAACCTATCTTTTGACCACCACATTGCCACTGTGGTCAGAAAGTCCTTCTATGTGGCACATCTCATTACTAAGGGTTTTGCATCCAAGAAGAAAGAGGCCATTTTCTCCCTCTACTCATTCCTCGTTAGGCCAATCATCGAGTATAATGTCCCACTGCAACAACTGGAGAGGCCTTAAACACTATATGGACAGACTCAAAAAACTCCAACTATTCTCTGTCTCATATCACCTACTTAGAGGCGATCTCTGCTTGACTTACAAAGCCATGTCTGACCCAGCTCTGTTAGAAATGCTACATCTAAAGAAATCCCAATCCCTCCACACCACACACTCCAGAGACCTCAACCTCATTACCACAATCAACAGAACGTGCTGGAGGGACAGGTTCATAACCCAGAGACTGCCCATGCTATGGAATAGACTTCCCATACATGTCAAACAGAGCACCTCACTGGCCCTCTTCAAGAGAAATCTTGATGAGTGGATGGGAAATAGAAAATTCACCCTGGGGATCACTCCAGTGGCTCTACTCGACAGAGACACTGGGAACTAAGGTCGGGTGGCACGATCCCAGGGTAATCCTATGGGCTAGGCTTGTAAAGGCTCCAGGTCTATTAGCCTAGTACACACCTCTGAACCTATAAACATTAATTTGTGTATGCATCTACCATATATGCAGGGGAGGGGAGAACCACCATATTGTGATACAGACTGAAATGCGGGAAGACCCTGAATGCTTAAAATGTAAATTTAGAGAAATGTGTAACCCTCAAATGAATATTACAATGGAAAGGCACATGTTTTACACAAGAAATCAAAAGCCTGGTGAAACTATAGCAGCATATATTACCGACTTAAGAAATACAGCAAAAAATGTGCAGATTTGGTGAGCTGATAAAAGATTGGCTTGTGTGTGGTGTAAATAATGATGCAATGAGAAAGATTTTGCTTTGAGCCAGTGATTTAACATTGAGCAAAGCCATTAAGATTTGTCAAATAATTGAGCTTACAGAAAAGCATATGAATATACTTACAAATGAGAAAAATGTGCATGCAGTGTCTGCCAGTGCGAATGTTGATAGTGTACAACATAAAGCTTAGATGAAAAAGAAATATAAACCAAATCGGGCCACAACACCCAACCTCATTGTTAACTGTCGTAATTGTGGAGGCAGCCATGAACCTAAATGAGAAAAGTGCTTAGCTTTTGGTCAGTGTGTCATAAATGTAAAAAGTGGAATCATTTCAAAAGGCTTTGCAAGTACAAAGTGGCACATTCTTTTATTAAAAGAGTGCATCTGAAGAAGCATGTAGATCAAACAGGCAGCTGTGAGCAAACATTCTATGTTGATGGTGTCTCTGTGATTGATGAAACAGTTAACACAGATTATCAGTTGCCAGCAAAGAGTGAAATATTTTGTGCTGTTCGGATTAATGAGAAACCTGTATAGCTTAAAATAGACACTGGATTCAAGTGCTATGTCATATCAGCACAAATGTTTGCCAACGTAAAACCTGGTGAGAAATTGTATTCAGCAAAGTGTGCAAAACTAGTTGCTTATGGTGGTGAAAAGATTCAGACTTATAGCACAGTAGTTCTCATATGCCATTCTGCTGGGAACAACTACGACTTGCAGTTTTATGCAGCCAAAAGACAAGTGCAGTCATTGTTAAACCTCAAAGATAGTTTGAGAATGGGACTGATTTAATTTAATAAAGAGGTCCATCATATACGTCCAAACAACTACCATAGTTTTACACAGGATATTTCTAGTGAATATCCTATTTTCACAGATGAGCTTGGCAAACTTCCAGTCATACATTCCATGAACTTAAACCATGAAGTAAGCCCAGTTGTCAGACTATCAAAGAAGGTTCCAGTGGCAATTCAGAGCAAAGTAAAAGCAGAATTTGACAAAATGGTGAATTTATGTGCCCTTACTCCAGTAAAAGAACTGAGTGAATGGGTATCCTGCATGGTCGTAGCTCATAAGAAAAGCTCAGATGATATTTGAATATATATTGATCTGAGAGACTTAAACAAAGACCTTAAACATCCTCATCATCCAATATGCACAGTAGAAGAAGTAGCCACTCTCATGCCAAATGCCACTGTTTTTCAGTCTTAGATGGAAAACGTTTTAGCAAATTTCGCTGGATCACAAATCTTCATTGTTAACCACTTTCAGTACACCATTTGGTAGATACAGATTTTTTGAGAATGCATTTGAGATAAATTCTGCCAGTGAAATATTTCAACGTGCGATGGAACAAATTTTTTCAGGTTATGCATATGCTATCATAGCAAGCAACATTATTGTAGGGGGCAACGGTGAAGTCGAATGTGATAGAAACCTCAAAAAAGTTCTAGACCATGCACGTAAAGTGAATCTTAAACTGAATCCACAGAAGTGTAAATTCAAGCTGAAAGAAGTTACTTATGTGGGTCATTTGTTTACCAATTCCGTCTTACAACCAGATCCATCTAAGCAAGCAGCAATTCTTGAGATGCCAGTTCCAGACATTGTCACATCTTTGCAACATTTTCTTGGTATGGCCAACTATTTAGGAAAGTTCATCCCAGGCCTGAGTGAGCTTTCAGCACCGTTACGTGAGTTGACACGCAAAAATAACTGGTCCTGGTTGTAACAACACCAAAAAGCATTTGATGTTCTGAAACAGAAAATTGCCAGTCCACCCACATTGAGATATTATGATGTTCACAAACCTATAACTCTATCATGTGATGCTTCTGAGTATGGTGTTGGTGCAGCATGTCTTCAAGAAGGCATACCAGTGGCCTATGCATCCAGAACTTTACCCCAAACTGAGATGCAGTATGCACAAATTTAAAAAGAGCTTTTGGCAGTAGTGTTCGCATATTTGAAGTTCAGTGATTATATTTATGGTATACCTGTTCAAATAGAGACTGATCACCAACCTCTAGTGACAATTCTGAAAAAGCCAATACATACAGCCCCAGCACACTTGCAAAGCATTATGTTAAAATTACAAAAGTACAATTTCAATACTGTCTATACAAGACAAATTTCTATACCGTACTTTGTCAAGAGCACCCAGACAAACAACAGAAGAGCATGATAATGAGAAAGCAGAAGACTTTGTAGTCAAGGAAGTCATACATTTTTCCTCATCATGTCTTGATGAACTTAGAAATCACAGCTTCAGACCCAAATTTCCAGTAGCTGAAACATGTTATCAGTCAAGGATGGCCAACACAACAAACCAGTTTACCACTTGACATACAGAAGTATTTTCCCTACAGAGACAAGCTCATGATGGAAGGTGGAATCATCATGAAAAGTCCTAAAGTGGTAATTCCTTTGGCATTACAACAGGAATATATCAACATTTTGCATTGTTGTCATGCTGGTACTGATTCAACCAAAAGAAGGGCAGGATGCATAATATTTTGGCCTTCTATGTTAAAAGATATAGAGTAGGAAACTCTAGCATGTTCTATTTGCAACTGTACTAAATTGCGCCAACAAAAAGAACCACTTCAGCTAAACCAGATTCCTGAACCCTGTGGTCAACAGTCGCTACTGATATTTTTAAATGGAATGGTCAACATTACTTAGTGTTAGTAAACTCATTCGAATTGGTTTGAAATTGACCTTTTTCCTAACATAGCATCAAACACTGTCATTATGAAATTGAAGAGACATTTTTCTGTTCATGGTAGTCCGCACAAAGTCGTTTCTGACAATGGTGCACAGTTTACAAGTCAGCAGTTCAAGAATTTTGCTGAGCCTTGGGACTTGATCCATGTTACTAGTAGTCCTGACTATCCACAGTCTAATGGATTAGCTGAGCATGCAGTTCAAGGTGCAAAGTACTTGGAGAAATCCAGGAGAGTTGGTACAGATGTTTTTCTTAACCTACTTAATCTCAGAAACATTCCTAGAGAGAATCTGCTTGGTTCATCTGCTCAGAGATTGATGTCCAGTCCAGACAGAGTAGAACAACTCTTTCAATCAGTAAACAATTATTGATACCAAATGCAAAGAAAAACAGAATGGTCAAGACTCGACTTTTGAGAAAAAATGCTAATCACAAAAGTTGTACTACGATAAATTCAGCAAACCTTTTAGATCATCAAGACAAGGAGATTGTGAGAATGCAGACATCTAAGGGATGTGACTGAGCAGGAATCATCAAAAATATTTGTGAAGAACCAAGATTTTACATCATACAATCTGTGGGAATGGATTTCAGAAGGAATTGAAGATGCATACTACCAGTCTCCGAACCAGTGACCCAGCAGATTGCCTGTGCCAGAGACTCTATTTCTCAGACTGACTCTACACTTGCTCAAATTTCAGAGGACAGTGTATCTTCTTCACATAATCCTGATGTCATCCCCAAAGTTACAATTGTAAAAGAATCTCTAGAGTCTGTCCCTGTTACTAAACCCAGTCAAAGTTTTTATGTGACCAGATGGGGTAGAGTTTCCAGGCCCGATCCAAGATACACAGCAACTTGGACTTGAATTCATTCTAGCTTGTAAAATATCTTGTTCTCCTATTGCATGTCGAACAAATCAAAGAGGGAGGATGTAGATCATTGTGTGCATTGTACCTTGTCAGCCACTGTAGCTAGATAGCATGTGCATATAAGTTACTGAGCCTTACTGAGCACATGCAAGATCAGTGCCATTTTGTATAGTCAGAGTGAATGCAGGCATGAATGGAGATGCACAAGTGTGTGTTTGAAGTAACGAGTCAGTCTGTTACCTTAAGTGTATGTTCCAGTTACAGTTCCTGATGTGTTTATGTACAATAAACAACTTGAATCCATCACAGTGCTTCAGTGTCTCATTTGAATGCAAGAGACATAAGACATTGCCAACCACACTCCCTTCAAAAATCAACTAAGACTCTACCTCAACAATAGCTGGCTTTGTTCATGCATCTGTCCTGATTAAACCCTTTCTCCAATCTATTAGTTTCTCAACTTACTCTCCTTCCACACCTCATCCACTGTATGTAATTTGCCTACTTATTTTTCTTTCCTTCTTATCCTCCCTTCATTGTATTTGTCCTAGTTAACCCATTCCCTTTTATACCACTTCCCCATATGCTATTTTCTTACTTCTTTTACTTTCCTCCTTACCCCCTCCACATCTGTAATATTCATCCTTTCCAATTTCTTTCCACTACCTCAACTTTAACTTCTTACCTTTGCCTTCTCTCCTTTTCTCCCATCCCCCTAGCTCTCTTCTACTCTCTCCCCTTCCCCAGTTCCCCTATTTCTACTCTACTCTCCACTCTGTTCAACACTTTCCTCACTATAATCTCTTTCTTACTTAGCTTCTTGCCTCTCTCTCTCTCATCTGATGTTCCTTTTTCACAATTTCACACGGTTCAAATTTTTGCTAGTATTTCTCATCTAACTTCAACTAAATACCATCTTGCCTTAATATTTCCTTGTTCATTCTACTGAATGTACTTTTATGTTGTGGTAACTATTAGGAATTATGATGTATTCAAACTAGTATTTCTAAATACTTTTCTATATCTGTGTTCCTAAATTTTTGTATTTCAAAAGGTATTTATTTCTAAATGTGTTTTAATATTAACTGCCTTTGGAGCTTTTCTCCCCGGTCCTCGGCTGAAAATGGGTTGTCACCCAGTCGGACTATCACAGTAAACAAATGTTAGATAAATAAAAAATAAATAAAATGTGGGACAGGGACACTACCTCTCATAATGTGGAACAAATGGGCAAAATGTGAAACACATTCTTACAGCTTACTAACAACTTCAAGTTAGAAGCTCACAGGGTGGATAAATGTGTTACTTTATACTTATAAAATGCTCTTTCGACGAATTAATATAATTCAGTGTTATCTGCCACGGATATTATCAACAATTGTTGCAAATAATTTGTGGGACACTGTCAGTGCGCAACACAGATGATCATGCACTTTTTAAGACTCCCTCACTTGAGTGGTGTGTCAGGGACAAATGTTAAATATTGCTATGAACTTAGTTGCTAGAATAACAGTTTTTGCAGTTGCTTGCGTTTTCTGCAGGATATGAAGTCTGAAACTTAAATGTATATCACTTAGTGACTGCAACGATTTTTACAAGGCATAACCAAAAATATGAGGCAAAATAAGGAACAGTTGACAACTACGATGGGGGGCCCTTGACTACACAGTACCTTGGGACTTAAACAACACATTGATAAAACCTAATAACAATAATAATTTACACATTTAAGTATCACAGTGGCGGTCGGTCCTGAACATTGGATGGCAAGAGAAGAAATTGAAATACCCCCTCCACTCACAGATTCCTCGAAGTTTCTCATAATGGGGATCGTGACACGCAGTCTGGGACTCGGAGTTTATTTCCCTGCAGCACCTCCCATTGTCATCAACGTTTGGACTACCAATCCCGACACACTATTGGTTTGCAGTTGACGTTCACAGAAAGAGCCCGGTTTTTAGATCAGCGTGAGAAGCTCTAAGAAACCCGAAACATTATAAGACAAGATGGCAGCATTACCTCGTAGGATTATTAAGGTGAAATATATGCAGTTTAATTATGTGGGATTTGTATTTGGCTCTTTGTTATCTGGTGATAGAGTCAGGACTTGGAGCTTCCAATTTAAAATGTCCTAGTAAGCAAACTGCATATGTGAATGAAAACGGGGTTGTTTTATAGCTTCCGCTTATTATTATTGCCAGTGTGTGGGTGGATTAAAAGGCATCTGCCTTTTTGAAAGCTAATTGATTACACTGCTGGATCTCCCTGTGGTGCGAGAGGGCCTATATAGAGGATAAAATCTAGCATGTCGCGGGCGGGTGTCTGGTAGGAAGGTAATGTATAAAAGGGCCCGCTTCGCTTGTAAGTGGCATCTAAGGGGTTGTATATATTAGAAAAAGTGCACGATAAGCTACTGCTTTAGAATGATATTGAAGTATATTATAATGAAAAATGTGTATCCTAAAACATGTAGCTAGGGATTTGAACGTGTTACTTGTATCTATGTAGTTTGCTCGTATGAATTATTTTATTGCGGAACTGTGAATGCTTTGATGCCGTTATGTTTGTGGAGTCCAGGCCTGTCTATGGGCGGGATCTAAACTGCACGCCTTGCATATATGTATGTATGTATGAATGAATGAAATGACAGGCGATTTGGGAAGAACAGCTGAACGGTTTGCCTCATGTCTAAGGTTGAGACCCGGTCATTTATATTGTTGCACAGCTTTTAGAAGGTTTATTGTATTTACGCAGAGCATAATACCGTTATAGGTTATGAGGGCCAGCATTGTCTGCGATATTTGTAAACTAAGGAACAAGGGAAAGCTGTTGGCAATAGATAAAATAGTTTAGTGCTCTTTAATGACTGCATTTTTGAGGGTAACTGGTATCCTTTTTCTGTTGCGGATTGCATATACGTCTGATGTGTATGTAGTCCGTTGTGTTTAGTGTGCTGTGCAGAAGTAGTGAGGTAATTTCACACGTCTAGTTGCAAAAACATGTTTTTCTGTGAGTGTTAGGTTGGGGAGTGTTTAATAGTGTATATTTTAGTTGTATATGTTTAGAGTATTTGTATCGTCTTGTCCGGTCACTGATAGTATACGTTGATACTGTGACGAACTGAAAGATGTTGCATTCTATAAAGATATTGCTATGATTTAAAATTTTTGACGGTCAATAAGAAACCAGATGACTACATGGGCCTTTTTATGTTCTAGAATACGCTTTGGGGTGTTGGAAGTCCTCAATGACCAAATGTAACTGAAACAAAAGGCATTTTTTAAATGTCACATTGGGTAGCCTTTAACTGGGACTGGGTCCTAGTAAACAGCCCACGTTTAAAGTAGGTAGGAAGACAAGAACACGTTTGTACAGAGTCGGGTAGTAGAAGTAACAGGTAGCAGAGCAGTGCAGAAGGGGATTTCTGACGTGATCTTTACTGAAAGTTTTCTGGATTCTTGGTTGTACAGTAGTATGAGGCATTACAATTTTTTAAATAAAACTGCTGGACTGTTTTTGTCTTGTCAAGCTTGTTTGTGTGGTGAAACGAATTCTCCCTATGTAGTGTTATCGCATTTTGTTTTGTTTTCAGTCTGGGTTGGGGTTTGTTTGCCTGAGTTTGTTCAATTTTGGGTTTTGAAAGCTGTACATCAGATACTTGTTCTGAAGATAGTACTAACCTGCTGAAGTAAAATGGGTCACTAGTATATGGAATGCCTTTAATGATGCCATTACACCATTGCAGTTACTTTTAGCAGTAAAACAGTTTGCCTCCACATTGACATGCTGTAGTTTATTTCATTTTGGTTCAAGGATTGGGTGAGAGTAAGGAATGCAGTATATTTTGGTGGATTTTATAAAGATTTTGTGTGCATGGTCTTTGCGCCCCCCCCCCCCCCAAAAGAAGTTTTTTTACTGTTACATGAGCTTTAACTTGAGCACACCAGGGTATGTTCTTGCATTAGGAAATGTTCCATAGCCTCTTGGAAGATTAAGCACCAGCAGTGACTTGAGGTTGCAAAAAATGGGTTGTTAGATGTGTTCTCCTTGTGCTGCTTGTTGCTAATATTTTCCACTGTTTCTGTTTTAACATTAATTTTATCAATTTACCTTTAGCTCCAATTTGACTCCATCTGACAGTTTGGCATTACCCTCTACCCAGGGCTGGTGCTAGCATTTTGGGGGCCCCTGGGCACTTCTAGTTTAAGTATCACCCTGTCACTGCCACCCCTCCTAAGCAACATTTTTCATTCACTTTGCAGACTTTTAGGAGTAGTAGACACACAGACTGAACTGTAGCTACAATGTTCTTTCATTACAACAAGACTGTGGGCATGTTGTTAGTGGTAAAATATTAATGGAATTGTGAAGCCTGTTACTTGACAACACACTTTCACTATAACCAGCTATATATTTGAGTTTTAAATGAGGTGTAAAGAGTTGTTACCCACTTGGTTTGACAGACACGTTGCAAAATATCAAGATAAGATGACTTGCTGTGGTTGGGGGGTCCCCAGTGACCAGCTATACCATCTGACGGATGTTTCTATAAAGCTTATGGAGTGCGAAGTGCATTATACAAGATGTCATTTTTACGTTGAGTGTGACATTTGTGCATACTGCAGTATGTGGGGCGGGGGGTGCTGTAGACCCTAATGGATGGTTCATAATTGCTTTCCAGCAAAATGGACTAATAAAAAAAAAAATTCATGGGTGTACTAATACTGTACAAGTATTCTAATGCATTTTTTACATAATGTATCCTAAAGGACAATGTGTTTTTATGCTTACTGTCAATGTTGGAGAGATGTATTGCAGACGGTGTGTGCCTTAGTGAGCAGGTATAGGGGAACATAATCTGTAAGCCGAGTTTAGGTTTTGGTCTGTGACTTGATCCTTGGACCACCTTCTGTATTGAGTAATTAGTTGCAAAATTTTCATGTAATCTTGTGTGGCCTGCCCCCCCCCCCCCCCCAAAAAAAAGGCACCACTGACTGCCAGCAGAAATCTGATGGTTATTGACAGGCAGATAAGTACATTCAGCAGTTTCAGAAAACCAAATAATACATTTAGGATCAGTGGTCTGACCGTTTTTGTGGCAGGATGCTAAAGATACATTTATGGTAGACCTTTCCACCAGCAGGTATTGTGGGGGAAAATTGCTTTAATTTGCTTCATAAGCTAGTATGTTTTGAAAGTAGTTCCTGAGTGCCATTCTTTGTAAGTTGGATTTGTTCTTCTGACCTAATTCTTAAACGCACAGTATTTGATGAGGGAGGTAAGAGCCATGAGTATAAATTTGGTGATGTCCTGCAATTTTAATGTTCGTGGAAATAGTCATAGTATTTTTGATTTGAGTGCAGAATATCCAAATTAGTGTACTTGGTAAAAATCATTATTCCAGACATCTATCTCGGTTCTGTTCCCTACTCTAAGTATTTTTTATGTGTGCGCGCGCTTGTATATGGTTAAACTTTTTTTTTTTTTTTTTTTTTGGTACTTGCGTATTATCGCAACCAGGTCGGGCTTGCACCATCCTGTCAGGTTTTGCATTCCCTGTTTATTTTTCTCTTTGTATGTTAAGAAATGGCTACTTCACTATGATTTAGTCTCACCTTTTAATTCTGGTGTTTTGATCATTCAGAAATTTCATAATGGTTTGGTCTGTGCTGCTTAACCCCCCCCCCCCCAATGGTTTGCCAGTATCGTATGCAGTTATATTGGTACTATTGCGCAGGGCTATTGGATTGTGAACTGCCTCTGTGTATGGAGTATTCTCATTGGTGTTGTCATGCTTGTATAGAATCTAAATGGTATAATGTAGAAGAAGAATGTATTTTCCAGTTTTATTGTAAATGTCATCTCAAATTCCAACATACAGACCACCAGATCTACAAAATATTGGACTCTGTCACAAAATAAACTGCACAGATGTAGCTTTAGGAACATTTAGGATGACTGAAAGATAAAGGAGCACTGATGTTGCATTAGGTGTATGAATACAAGAGAGGCCAAGGAGGGGGTATGCAACCCAACAAAGTTAACTTTATGGTGTAGTGTTTAAAGCCTACAGTGTCAACCCAGCAGAAGTCTGTTTATGCAGTTAGCTGGTAACTTCTTGCACTTTGTTGCATTTGGCAGTTGCTTGCTTTTGCATAGTAAGATTTGCTGTGCTTGCAAGAATGTTTGTTGGTATTGTAAACTGTGCAGTTTCATAGTATGAGTATTTTCATGAGAGGATAAATGTCAAAAACTGTACTGCGACTTTTTTTTTTTCCCTGTGTGTGTGTATAAAGAAGATAATAGCATTTTTAGTCTGAAAAGCAATGTAATGCATATAACTAGAGTGACAGCAGAATAAGTGTGACTCTGTCATTGCATGGAATCTGATGCCGAGATCATTAGCCAGACTTCCCTTTTTGTGCACAAAATAACCTCTCGCACTTTGAGATTGGCCTTAACCATCCCATGATCAATAGTTGCATTACCTGGATCTATATTACAAGATCAAAAAACAAAGAGCAAACGCTCTTTAATGTAACACTAATGCTTGAGACCACAAAATATTAAATATAGGGATGGAACAGTGATTTTTTTCCCCAGGGAAAGAGATTGCTGGGCCATTGTTGGGACTTTGCTGTTTCCTCCACTGTGGTGTGATCTTGGATTTGGTATATTTAAGTAGGGGGCGAAGCCCCTGACTTTTGATCTCTGGACACCCCCTGGAGGGGAATTGCTATTCCATGCGTTCATGTTTTCTGGTTTTGAGCATTAGTGTTAGATTAAAGAGCATTCGCTCTTTGTGTTTATATCTTGTAATATAGACCCATGATACCGAACTGAAAATAACTGGGATCATACCTTTAATTGAGGTCACACATGCATGGGATAAAACATTTAGGAGCTTTGTGTTC
Organism: Protopterus annectens; assembly: GCF_019279795.1. Lineage (NCBI taxonomy): Eukaryota > Metazoa > Chordata > Ceratodontiformes > Protopteridae > Protopterus > Protopterus annectens. The sequence goes on from NC_056745.1 coordinate 228,104,207, forward strand.
ATTAGTAGTACAGGGTGCAATCTTTGTGTAAATTGTTTCCCTGTCCTTAGATTTGAGTTGTGCTTGAGAATGGATAGGGAGTCTGTTCCATTGCAGTGGTATTCTCTGAAGTGTACCTGTCCCAACACATTCTATTGATGTTGCAGAAAAGATTTTAAATCCATAGAGTATTTCTAATGGCATTTGACTTGTGCAATTAATCCATCCGTAATGGGTCTGAGTAAACCTTGTATGCCAAACACTAGTCACCTCTTGGTAGTTTGTAGGATACAGAGTATAGTGATAGGGCTTTGAGTTAGTCTCGTAGGACATGTTCAGGCCTGGCAAGATATCTCTGTGGGTGTTCAGTTTTTGCTTGTCTGGACAGATACATGCCAAAGGGGGCATTATATTCAGTGATTGTCTAAATCTAGGGGTGTTGTTGTCCCTCTTTACTATTAGGCCAATTAGTTTGTTTATAAGCAGTGAGATATAAAACTTTCTTACAACAATAAACATATGTTGGTCAAAAGATAGTTCACTGTCCACTTAAGTTGATGCTGTTCTTCAGGAACTTGCGTTAAGTTCTCTGGGGTGCATGACTTCCCAAAGGATACAGTAATGCATGTTTTGGTATGTAGTTTCAGCCCCTGATTTTGACACTAGTTGTTTGAGTCAAACCTTTCTGCAGGATGTCTCACTTTGGAAATTCAGTGACTACTAGTTTGCAGTCATCTGCAAACTTAGCCATCTGTAGCCCTTTCGTATTGGCTTTTACTTCAGAGAAGTAGATGCCAAACAGGAGAGGTCCCTACACAGAACCTTGGGGGATTCTACTGGTGACTGGCCTGTTTGTGGAGGTGACTGGCCTGTTTGTGGAGGTGACTGGCCTGTTTGTGGAGGTGACTGGCCTGTTTGTGGAGGTGACTTCCCCCATTTTGATTATCTATGTCCTATCTTTCAGCCGTTTGGCAATCCAGTGGGTGAGTGGTTTTTTTTTTTCTACCATGTTTGAGAGGGGGATTGTCAGAAGCTTTGGCCAGGTTGAGGTATGTGGTGTGTACTGTTTTGTCTTCATCCACTGCTCTAGTGACCCTTTCAAAAAAAGATTCTCCAGGTTAAGTAAGCATAGCCTGCCCTTAACAAATCCAAACTGAGATTGGTCTAGTGTTTGAGGGTCTCTGTCCTGACTATATAACTCTCTCCATGGCTTTGCATATGAGGCTGGTTGGATTTATGGGTTTGTAATTGCCTGCTTCAGTGGAAGGTCCTCCCTTATGCAGGGGAATGAGTGTAGCTGTTCTCCATTCGCGTGGTACAACACCTGTAAGGAGGCTGAGATAAAACAGTGTTAGGAGTGTGGTTAAATCATACTTTTTAAGATGCATCCAGGGATATTGTCAGGAGTCACCAGTGCAGTATTTTTAGGTGGGTTTTTAGCACTTTTAGGACTTTTCTTCTGTGATAGCTGGAGATGAGCCAGTTTCAGGTATATGTTGAGACATTTTAAGAAGGAACATTTCTATTTCTCTTATTTGCTGGGAATTAAAACCGTTCACAAAGTGAAAGTGATATTGGCAAGCATCTCTGCATGGTTATGTGCTTTTTAGTTGGTTTTGTGATTTTGCCCAAATGGTAGTTGGGGGGGGGGGGGGGTGCAGGTTTGAACAGTCATTTTTTTTGGTACTTGCGTATTATTGCAACCAGATTTTTAATGACGCATAATTGTCACTGTTCTCATGGGAACTATCAACACTGCACACATTAAAAGGAACTTTGAAGTAAGTTAATTATATAAATTCAGCAAGATCAAGAAGTGTATTACAGGGCAATGTAAATTTCTGTACTTGTAAAAATGTTGCTCTGGGATGGCGGACACTTTTCAAATACTATGAAATGCAACTGCATGAACTGCTGGCTGCCTGCAATACTCTGATTTCAATGACTGCATTGGTCTGATTTGGGGCAAAAGGATTTTGAGGGACAGGAGAGGTGAAAACCGGGGAGCGTGAGGAACTTCACTTTTCAGTGATACAGATAAGCCACAGCAGAAGAATAACTGCCTAAATGCACCATGATCACTCCAAATTTATGTTGTAGAAATTTTCAACCCAAAAGTGAGCAAATGAAGTACTATCCTAACGGACCTGAAGGTGACAGTCCAGCAGCTATGAGTAGTGATCTTTTGGTTATATGTAATCCGTTCCTGCTGCCTAAACAGTGATAAAATAGTAGCACTTTAAACACCCCTTTTCACTATTACATACAGTTGTTTCCTGAGAACCGTGACAATTATGCCTTCAAAAAAAAAAAAAAAAAACTGGTTGCGATGTTTAATGCAAGTACCCGTTTTTCTTTAGGTAGTTTAACATTGAAATAGTCTGACTGGTTTGTCAGCATATTTAATTTTCATATCTCCCTCTGGATGAGACAACCCAAGCTGCAAATTTACAATGTTCTTTGTGTTTTACTGTTGCAGTCATTACAACTGGGTTATCCTGCTGGCAGGCTACCCTCAGTCGGCCTGAATTCCAAAGTCTAGGTCCGGCGTCGGTTGCTGTCGCCTCTTCCCTGACGTCAGTGCGCCAGGGGTATAAAAGATACAGCCGACGCCATTTTCTTAGCAGTTCAGAAGTGCCGGTCGGCTGACTCCGGATCTGAAACTTGAAATTGAAAAACTCAGAAGTCTTCATTAAAGCTAAGTACCCCGTTGGGGAAACTTTTTTTCTTGCTCCAGAGCGATGTCAGAAAGTTAATAATTGTATTTCTTGTGGGAAGCAAATACCTCCTAAGGATTTTCATTCTTGCTGTATTCCTTGCCTAGGCCCTGACCATAACGTTGCTAGTTGTCGGTTTTGTGCTAGATTTAACCAATCCACTATTAAGCGTCCGTACGATTTTGCATTCCATTACTTTGGCAGAAGATTTAATTATATAATGCCGTCGGAACAGCTGACTACCGGAGTTTATAAAAAGTGCAAAGAAAAGGACAGGCATCCGAGATCCAAAACAGACTAGGCTTCTGCTAGACCTGTCGCCAGTTCTCAGGTGCTTTAGCAGCCCCTGACGCCTGCTACCTCAGAGCCACAGGCCGCTTCAGACTCCCACGTGGAGCCGACTAGGCTGCCGGAAACTCAAGGTACTGGACACTCGGAAACTATTCCCTCAGATGGGTCCAGAGCCGCTGAGCAGGCATCTGCTTCTGAGGGTGTTTTCAGGCCTACACAGCTATATGTGAAACCTACTTCAGCTTCAAAGACTAAAGCAGTTCTAAAGACAAAGAAACAGGTACAGCATTCTCCTGGACAGGCCTCCATGCCTAAAAAACAGATGCTTAAAATGGCCGAAGACCTAATTACTTTGATCAGGGGTTCCCATCCCCCTCCTGATAAGAGGCCTAGGCAAGAGTTAGAATACGAATCCATTTCCTCTGAACAGGAATATTCTCTTCCTCCCTATGAGGATTCTTTTGCTGAAGAATATATCCCTTCAGCCTCTCCTCCTGAGGATTAGTCTGCATACTATGAGGGAGCATTTCCACTGGGAGAGCCAAGATTACTCAGAATCCAAGAAAAGGCTCAGACTTCCTTTTATTGCCTCAGCACAGGCCCCTTGCTATCCCACCTGTTTTAGACATTGTAGATTATTTATTTTCTAAGTCCAGAGTACGAGTCTATCTCCAGACTCTCTCACCAGCTCCTGTTAAGCCAGACAGATACTATCGGGTTCCTGATTCACACAAATTTCTTTATAAAAACCCTGCTGCTGACCCAGAAACAATCTCTCAGGGTCCCAAAGGGGTCAAGGCTTCTACTGCAAAAAACCCTATTCCCTCTGATAGGGATTCTAGGGCCCTAGACCGATGGGGTAGAAAGATTTATACTTCTGCTACCTTGGCTGTAAGAGCCTTAAATTGCCAATTTCATATGCTTAAATATCAGCAATATCTTATGTCATTGCTTAAACAGAAAATGTCAACAAATTCAGAATGTGCGGACAACAAAGAGATGCAGAATTTATTGCATGCAGCTGAGCAAGTTGGAAAGCATACTTTGCAATGTGGTTTTGATTCTCTAGAGGCCTCCTGCAGGGCTGTTACAGGTTCTGTCATTAGGAGGCATGCTTGGTTAAAAGAACAGAATCTGCCTGATCATGTTAAAGCAAAACTATTAGATGCTCCATTACAGCATGATACTTTGTTTGGTGTCAAAGCAGAAGAGGTGTTGAAGAAAATGGAGGATAAAGCTAAATCTATGCAAATAGTCAAGGATTTCTTGCATGTACAGCCTCCCAGATTTAGCAGGAACTGGCCCACAAAGAATTGGTCCTTTTCAGTGTCAGGCCACAAAGAGGCAGATACAGATGCCCCAGAGGCAGATCACAGCCCCAAGGCTCATACAGACCTAAACATTGGGGTGCTTCTACCTCCAAGAGCGGAGAGGAAAAAAATCACAGCCATACAGGAAACAAGTCTCAATGACTTCCCCCTTCCAGCACCAAGCACTTATCTTTTGGCAGCCCTTTTGGGGGGGAAACTAGCACTTTTTTCACCAAACTGGCACATGATCACCCAGGACAAATGGGTTCTAAATATAGTATCACAAGGCTACAGGTTCCATTTTCACACCCTGCCAAGGCCAAACGATATGCCAGATCTGCCATGCAATCAATGGGCAGAGGCACAAACAAGTTTCATCCCTCATGGACATGAGGGCCATTCAACAAGTACTAGAGCAAGAGCAGGGACAACGATTCTATTCAAGACTGTTCTTGGTTGGTACCCAGAAAGGACAAAGCCTGGAGACCAGTACTGGACCTATCTATTCTAAACACATCTGGATATTCCAAAATTCAAAATGTTGACTCTACAGCAGCTTCTGCCCATGTTTGGCAAGAAGACTTGGCTTATGACTTTAGATCCAAGAGGCATACCTGCATGTCCCAATCGGATAAACATGCAGAAGATACCTCAAATTCAAAGCTGGCTCAGTGCACTACCAATTCTCTGCACTGCCCTTTGGCTTATCTACTGCGCCCAGGGTCTTCCCAAAGTGCCTGGCACCAGTAATTGCATACTGCAGGCAGAGGAATACAAATATATCCTTACTTGGACGACTGCCTCATTCAAGCAAAGAACAAGGACATTCTTCTACAGCATCTGGCGTTTGTAAAGAGATTGCTACCATGCCTAGGGTACACAGTCAACTAACCGAAATCAAAACTAGTACCCTCTCAAGAGATAATATTCCTGGGTGCAAGCTTAAATACAACTGCCCAGATGGCTTATCTCACTCCAGACAAAGGCGGTTGACTACCTATTTCAAACTGTTGGCAACAAAGACCCAGTTATCTGCAGGCTTGGGCTTCATGGCATCCTGCATTCTACTAATTCCATATGCAAGACTGCATATGAGGAAACTTCAATGGTACCTAAAAAGTGTTTGGACTCAAACATTGCCACAGCCTGGAAACAATAGTTACACTCATTCCCTGCCTGCAACAGGAGTTTCAATGGTGGGCGAAGGCCTGTCACCAGAACAAGGGACAGCCATTCACTGTACCCCCAGCCACACAGACATTAACAACGGATGCATCGGATTATGCCTGGGGAGCCCACATGGCAGGAAGATGTATTCAAGGCACATGGTCCACAAACCAAACGCATCTACATATCAATCAGAAAGAGATGCTAGCTGTTCAAAATGCCCTGACCGCCTTCAAAGACCTTCTTCATCCAGGACAACTACTGATGAAGACTGACAATACCACGGTCATGTGGTACATAAACAAGCAGGGAGGCACTCATTCCTACCCCCTTTGCAGACTAGCCATGACTTTGTGGGACACAGCATTGATTACCAAGTACATCTGCAGGCACAGTTCCTGCCAGGAAAGATAAATACTCTGGCAGATGAACTAAGCAGAAACCTCATGGATCCCCACGAGTGGAAATTGGATCCACAAGTCTTCAGCATGGTAACAAGGAAATGGGGATGCCCGGGCATCTATTTGCCTCACCTCACAACTTCCAACTAAAGAGATTCTGCACAAGGACTTATCACAGACAAGCATGGAAAGTGGATGCCCTGTCTTTCAGCTGGAAAAACTTAACAGTATATGCCTTTCCTCCTCTGCCTCTCCTCCCCATGGTACTCCTAAAGGTCAGAAAGGAGAAGCCAAAAATGATTGCCCCAGACTGGCTATGCCAGTACTGGTATCAAATCCTAAGGAACTGTCTCAATGCCCAGCCCGGACCTTACCTCAAGTGCCTCATCTACTGTCCCAGCAGAACAATCGGATCCTGCACAGCCAACTCAAGACCTTAAATCTGGCAGCACGGCGGATTATGTAGTCATACAAAACGCACCTCTCACTAAAGTGGTGATGGGTGTCATTTTGGAGGCCTAGTACTAGAAAATCCTATGCTGGAAAGTGGAAGAGATTATGTGCTTGGAACCAGGCACAAGGAATTGAGACAGCTGCACCAAACATTCCTCAGATTTTGCAATACTTGACTGAGATGCTGGACAAAGGCCCATCTTTTTCATCTATAAAAATTCATGCCTCTGCAATTTCGGCTCATTACAATACAGAGCCACCAATCTTTTTTTCTCATTCTTTATTAAGGCAGTACCTCAGAGGGGCCAAAGATTTAAGGCCTCCAAGGAGATCACAAATACCTGCATGGGACCTCAATTATGTCTTGGAACAACTCACCCTGTCCTTTCGAGCCAGCCGCTGCAGCTGATAATATCTTGGAAAACGGCTCTGCTCCTAGCAATAACTTCTGCAAGACGAGTCTCTGAGCTACAGGCACTCATGGCTGTGGAACATTTTATCATTTTTTATATCCAGACACTGTTTCTCTGAGGACAAACCCGACATTTATGCCTAAGGTAGTGTCCAGTGTGGCCCTTAACCAACCAAACTATATTCATCTGCCTACCTTTTATCCAAACCCACAGAATAAGGGGGGGAGAATTCTGCATTCTTTGGACATACACAGACAGCTACGCTTCTATTTGAGCAGAACCAAAGCTTTCAGAAAGACGGAGCAATTCCCAGTGGCATATGCTGCAGGATCACAAGGAAAGGCCATCTCAAAGCAGACTATTTCAAAGTGGATAGGCCACTGCATTCGTTTCTGCTATTCACAATGACAAGCCAGTTCCTAAGGGCATTAGGCCACATTCAACCAGAGCAGCAGCCACTTCAGCAGCCTTCCTCGGAGTACCAACCAAAGACATTTTAGAGGCTGCTACTTGGAGTTCAGTGCACACCTTCACAAAGCACCATCACTTACCACTCTACTCTAAATCCAGGGCAGGCTTTGCCACTGCAGTTCTGCAGGGCCTAATAGCCGCCCCTAATGCTGTTTAGCTCCAGCATCCCAACCTTAGCTTTGGGATTCAACCCAATTGTAATGACCAACAGTGAAACGTGAAGAACATAGTACAGTTGTGTACACTTAACATAAATGTAGATGTTCGAGTGTATTCACAGTTGCAGTCCAGGTTACCCACCCGCCATCCCCCATTTCTTGCTGGACCTTATCTGTACTTCTGTATTCTGTACAACCTATGTGGTGTATTTGCTTATAGATGAAGGCAAAATATATACTTTGGTGCATGCATGTTTTATTGACATATTTGTAGCCTACCCTTTTGGGGGCACCTGACATCCTGGAGCAAGAAAAACTGAAGAAAATGGCATCTGCTGCATCTTTTATACCCCTGGCGCACTGACCTCAGGGAAGAGGCGAGAGCAACCAACGCCAGACCTAGACTATGGAATTCAGGCCGGCTAAGGGTAGCCTGCCAGCAGGATAACCCAATTGTAATGACTGCAACAGTGAGTACACTAACATCTGCATTTATGGTAAGTGTACACAACTGTACTGTACTGCATATAGTTTTGATTATCCTCTGCTTAAGCAGAGGCTGCCTAGGTCATTATCTGGGGATAATGCTTGTATTTTTCTGTTACCTTTGGATTTATCCACAGCTGATTAGAAATTAAGTGACTTTCCCCAATATTACAAAATCCAAATATTAGAAGAGCAGTTTATTAAGTATAACTATATGTAGGGGAAATTTAACAGAAATCATAGTAAATAAAATAAAAACAGGCATTCACCACTGAATTTAGTTGTGGACCTGAAGCAGCAAAAAGTGAGTAGTACAGAATGATTTCTTAATGGAAGAATGGAAGCTGTATGGATGAATATGCATATCCTGCATTACTGATGCAGTTCTGTGGCTCATGAATATTCATTGTGTAGCTGTTTTGAGAACCTGAGTGGAAATTGAAAATGGGCTGTGTAAAAAGTGGTGGTATGTTGCAGCAAGGTTTTTTTTTTTTTTTTTTTTTTTATCTAAAGTGAATCAGTGTGCATATTCAGAACAGAAGTGTGAAACTCTATTGTTGACAGATTTGTCTGGTATACCACTGAGATGCAAATCAACACTTTCATGTCCAAAGGAGAATTTGAAGCAAAACCTACATTCTGCAATAGTAGGCAGCTAAGAGCAGTAGATTTTAGGGGCATATGCATTTTTTTTTCTTTACAGCAAGTCTGGAATTGACTGTTTTCTTCCAGAGGTTTGTTGAAACTGCCAGCACCATCCAATGCAGTTGAAGTTCAGTGGTTATACTCCGGTGTTTGATTTTAAGATGTTCCGTTCTTGAATTAAAAACTGTGTACAACTTTTCTATTGAGTGTATTTTGCATTCTTTCATATTTATTATGTAAAATTCTGTTTGTCGCATTTGTTGCCTTTACCTTTGAGATTTCTGGGAGCTTTCCTAGTGTTATTTTGTGATGTGGGTTAGTCTACCAGATTGCAGAAATTTAAAAAGTAGAGTACTGTGTAAAACGGCGATCTGTAATTTGAGATTTCTTCACGTTTTTTTTTTTTTTATATTGGATGATGTAGGAAATTATGAAGTGGGGTGCATGTTTAACTTTTGGGAACACCATTCTTTTAGGATTGGAGAACTTTCCTAATGTTTATAGTCTTTGTGGGTTAGGGAGCATCTCCCAGACTGCTTATTTTCAACTTTTGCAGTCTATGAACACTAGAATTCATTTGTCACATGTAGTAAACTTGTATGAATTTTTTGTACAGTGTTTTGTCATGGTTCCCCTGATCTTAAGTTTGCCTGAACGTGCAGCCAGACTACCATTTGTAGTTTGCAATTCTGTTCGAGACTTGTATCACTAGGATTACCATATGTAATTTCTCATGTTTTGTTAGTCTTTATCCATTAACAGTACCTAAATGTACGTGCCACAGCATCGACACTAGTTTGCATTTCTGCAGGTCAGGAGTTCTACATAATCACTAGGATTACCATCTGTGTCCATGTATTAGTAGCTGACAGTTAAGGTAAGGTCCCACCCATACTTTAGGCAGTCCTGCCCTGGGGGTTGGGGTACTAAAAATAACTAAGATTTCCCTTAAGTGGTTGTACACGGAGGAAATTAAACTTCATGGACTACAAATATAAGATCTGATCATAAGTCTGTGTATGTCGTACTTAATTTCTTGAACTTCGCTTCCCTCCTGAGGTGATTTTCATTTGAGATTCCTGTCTTGAACACACAGTAGCTTAATTATACACACTTGCCCTCTCTATTACAGGTTGAATGGCAGAGCGAGTAGAATGGTTCTCTTTCATATTTAACCCAATATGCTTATATAAACCCTAAACTGTTCAATTCTTTTCGCCCTTGGTCATACTAGGTTGCTGTTTCAGAGGACTAATAGTGCAGCCACTGTCCCAAATTGTAAGTACCCATTGTCATGACCAATTTCTTACATAGTTAAGACAGTCTTCAATGAGGGCTTGAATGGGCAAACATACCCCACCCCCATTTGTCCATCCTTCCATCCTCAACCCCTTTTCCCATTTTGCATATGGGGTTGGGGTGTCATTGTCCAGATTATGGTTAAATGGTCAGGGAGCTAATTTTGCTTTTAAATACAGAGAAAGTCTATTCTATAAAAGAGATGCCTCTGAGATATCTGTTGTGCCAGCAAGTCCTACTTGTTTCAGTGGGTATTGAGGGTGTTAGTTTTGCAGATGTGCAAGGGTTACATATGACTCTGTCCTTTTGTGGCCTTGTAGGCTAGACAGAGGTTACATTTCAAGAGGTTGTAGAAAATGGAAAAGAAAACACTTTAAGATGGTCTAATTGGCTCAAGCCGGTCATGCTCGTGATCATCTTGAAAATGATGCTGTAATCTCCCAAGCTGGGTTATCTGCTTAAGTGCAAAAATGTATTTATTTTTGTGATTTATTGGTACTGTCATGGGGGAGGGGTAAATGTGTGTAGTGTTGTGAATAGTCTACTATTGTAAATGTGTGTGGTGCTTAACATCTGGGATAGGTTCTGTGCAATAGGACGTTTTTGCAAGCATCGTACGTTTTAGTATACTAAACTACTAAACCTTTTTTATTACATAGTTGTACACTATTACAGTAGTGTATTTAAATACAGTAATGTGCACAATATACACAGTATACATAAATTAATACACAATACCAAGTACACACAGTTCAGGTATACCGTAATTTCCACAAATGGAGCTTGCAGTGATACCATAATGTTGGGTTAGTTTTATTTTTTTTTAGTTTCTTTTAAAACTTTCTTGTATAGTGTCTCACTAGTGTTGCACTTTTTTAAAACTTTATGCACAAATTACACAGGATCAAGATCATCCACATCATCGTCACTCCTTTTTGTTAGCTCCATCTTCTCATTTGTTAATTTTTCAAGACACAACCTGGGCATGGATGATTAAGACATAACTTAAGGTTGTTTGCCATTTCAACAGCAGCTTTGTTTATCCTAGCAAATCCTACAAAGTCATGGATGTACCTCTTCAAGGTAGTCTTTCCAGGTGCCATTTGTGTATTCTTTGACAACTGTCCTAAGCAAGGTTCTTGGTGCAGTGGTAGATGTATTCCTTCTAGAATTGCACCAGTGTCTTGCCAGTACCTCTGTTAATGGCATCAGTAGCCTGAGCAAAGGTTCTTGTGTAGTAGGCCTTAAAAGCAGCAGTAACACCTTGATCATTGGTTGGATTAAAGAGGTGTTTGGAGGAAGGAACGCCACTGTGCTATTGAGATGGAGGTCACAGATACAGGTGGTGGTCCTGGGGCATTGACAGTCGTTACATTTTGAAAGGTATACCTTCTTCTTGAAGGTACTTATGACTTAAGTGGCATAACAGATCAAAAGGGCATACTGAGAGTTGTCTGGTCATCCATGACTTGCTACTCCTGTAGCACACAGGTCGTGGGCTTATTAATCTTGAAAGCCCTGCGGTTTTCACTGTGCCAGATCACAAATGGTTTCAACTTGTAGCCTGCAGAACTGCCTTAAACCTGACATTGTTTTGTTCTACTTTATGGATGTATGTTCTTTCAGGCTTGCATTTCCAGAATGGGGAGGCTTCTTCCATATTGAAGCTCTGCTGGGGCAAATATCCACCCTCTATGGCAACCTTATCCAGGACTTCCACAAATTCTTCTGCAGCAGTCACATCAGCACAGACTCTCCACTCACATTTTCAGTATGTAGTGAAAACCATTGTACAGTGCTAGCTCTGGGTGGCTTTAAGTGCTTCAGACTCTTGTGTCCTAGTCTGGTCCTGCATTTTCTTTAAGCATCTGGAACAAGCTCCTTGGCTGTGATCGTAGTGGTGGTGAGGGGGATATGCTTCTGGGTCTGGTCATCAATCTGTGTCGGTAATTTCTTCATATCGGATATATGACCACCTCTCATTTTAGTTAATCATGTAGCTTTCAATGGAGCAAATCCTTTTACAACTGGGTCACTTTTACTTTGTTTTTTCAGGATTGTTGAGTGAGACATGCCTAACTCATGAGCAAAAAGATTCACTCCTTTTCCACCTTCATCTTTAATCACCTTTAGTTTTGTTTCCAAGGTGATAATTGTCATTTACATTTTGTTGACAATACTAGGACTAGTTTTGGTATGTTTGGAGGCCATGATTTACTTGACCTGGGGTGCATATGCAGTTGATGTCGTGTGTATATTTGGTTGGACTTTGGAAGTACATTAAGCGACGTACAGCTTCTCTCTCAGCAAAATCATGTTTTCCCTTGCAGGTTCTACTGTTCCTTCTACTGCTGCACCTAAAAGGAAAAAGGGGCCACCAAGTAGCCTTTTGTCTACTCTGCAGACTCGCTCGCTCTTTGCTGCGCTTCATCAAATCTGTTCAAAAACTTACCCAACCCACCCAAAGCCATAACCACCCTCACACCAATCACTACACATACAACACAACCCCTTTCTGCCTTAACCCTGTCACCACAGCCTACATAAAGTCACTTATAAAACTGAACCTTGTTCTACCTCTACCAATAAGCTCCCCTCCTCTTAAACTCTTTGCTCATTCCATAGCCTATCCTTTCACCTAATAAATCTATTCGAGTCTACTGTCCCCGACCTCTGGAAATCTTTCTACACCATTCCACTTCACAAAGGAGGTAACTCCACTGAGTCCTCTAACTACAGACCCCATTGCCATCCTATCTCCTCCATCTGAAATCCTCAAAATGTATTCATAATCTGCTTTTAACTCGCCTTATTAATGAAAATCTTCTGACCTCCACTCAACATGGCTTTAGGCCACACCATAGCGCCTCCAGTGCCTTTCTATCCTTCACTCACTGTTGCTGAAGCCAGGGACAAAAACCACCTTGTCTTGCCTCTTTCTCGACCTCTCTAAAGCTTTCGATACTGTATCCCATCTCAAGCTGCTGACTGACCTTCCTCTCCCCCCTCAGCTTGAGAACCAGTAAATAAGTAATCTATCAGGCTCCAGTCTGTCAGATGGCAATTTATCTGGTTGCAACCCTTTCCTACCTCCCTTAAGGTTCAGTCCTTAGCCCCGTCCAATTCAACATCTTCACCAATCATCTTTACTCCTCCTGCAACACCTCCTCCCTCATACAGTATGCTGATGACTCTACTCTTTGTGTTGTGCTGACAACATCTCTAAACTTCTGTCACCCAAAATTCCTCACGTATGGAAAAATGTCTGAGCATCCCTACTATTTCTCCTTAAAACTCCACCTTTACTTTTTCTTCTTTAGATAACTCTCATCAAAGCTGAGCCTCGCACCAAGTTGCTGGGTGCAATAATTGATGACCAACTCAAATTCGACATCCATATCGAACAAAACTAATGTGAAATTGGATCGTTTCTACAGGAATAAGACATTTCTTGCTCCCATCTCCAAACCCACCCTTGCCCAAGCCTATCCTCCTTCCATGTTTCCTCTACGACTCCCCTATCCTAACTCGCCTCCAGTCAAACCTTCTCTCCAAACCTAGAATGAGCTTACAATAACATAGCCAGATTCGCCAGTAACCAGCCTTACAAATCCCATCATTGCCTTGCTCTGAAACTGCTTCAATGGCTAGAATTCCCTCTGCTCTTACTACTTGCCCAGCTGTGGCTGACACATTCCCTACTCAAACCAGTAGCCTGCTCATCACTCTCTACCTTAGTATCCCCTTATACCCAAACGAGGTCTCTTTGTAGTTCCGACCAGCACCTTCTAGACTTCTGTAAACCCAACAATTTATGATAAGCTCCTCTATAAACACTGTCTCTTGCGTGGAATAGGCTACCACCTCACATTTGTAGCATCACTAGTTCCAGCTGCTTTAAGCCCAGCACTACTTTCTGAACTGAAAAGCCTGTCTTTGCCTAGGTCCTCCATAATCTGCATTTTCCTTTTTTCTTTTCACTGTCTGTCTACATCTACTAATTCAATGACTAATCTGCTCACTAGACAATACTACATTATGCTACTTGGGGGGGGGAAACATGTCATTATTGTAAATGCTTTAAGTATACATGGTTGTATTTTACTTCATTTTGTTTTCAGTTTGTTTCACCTGATTACTGCATATGTAGCGCTTGCTTATGTTGTATTGCTGCACTGGTGTGGGTTCCCCCTCCCTTGCCTACTGTGTATTTTCTTATGTTTTGTATTGCTGGAGCTTTTCTCCTTGGGTCTCCACTGAAAATGGGCCATTGGCTCAGATGGGCTAACCTGGTTAACAAATGTCAAAATAGTAGGTAGCACTGCAATGGTCACATCTTGTTCCTTGGACTATTAACTGGGACAGTCTGGTGTAGACACTGCTGCCACCATAGATGGGAATTGGCCAAGTCGTCTGCGACTGTTCCACTGTCCACTTTTGGGCATGGGAGATTCTTCCTAGGTTGGCCAGTGTAAGAGACCTGTTTCTGGGTTAAAGTGTCATCCTTTAGCTGATCTCCATTTTTTTTTTTCTAAAGATGTCTTCTGAAAACTATTTGTTAATAAAGATGACTTTGGTAAGAGCTTATTGCAGGTTTTGAATCCTGTGGAATGGCTTTTAATTGTTGCACTATTCCTTAGGATTTTTAACTCTGGATTCTGATGAGAATAGACGGGGCTTTGTTTTCTTCATGTCCCTGACTGATTCTGAGGGTAGCTGTTCCTCCTGTAGAGGAATTTCTCTTGAGACTGTGTCCAGAATGAATAATTTTATTTCATTGCGAAACTGCTGGTGGTCTTTATATTGATCACTGCTGCAGTAGCCTTGTTTACATGGGCTGTATCCTAGATGAGATGCAAGAGCTGGCCAGCTTCCAAAGTTTCAGGGTACCTTCTGTACTCCTAAATTGTAAATCTGGGCAAATTCCAAGTAGAAGTTTCTCCACAGGAAAAGTAGATTTTGATGTTCTTGTTTTTCCAAGGAAAATAATTTTCAGCAACTTTTCTGTTTTTGCTGACCTAGGGCTGCTGAGGTGCCCTGGGGTACAATTACCATTTTTGGCTTTACTATCGAACAAACTACTGGTCCCTTGGTTGGACAGTCATGTCCTCAGATTCTAAGAGAATGTGGTATGATTCTACATGTGAGGGATTTTTGTTCTCTGAAAGTGTTTGGTGTGAGAATACTGAGGTTTCTCAGTCACTTAAACTAGTGCTTAATTTCCAGAACATTACCCCTGGTGCTGTCAGCATTGGAGTATGTATTTGTCACAGCTTCTGGCTTTGCTGATGGTCAGCCTGCTGCCCTGAAGACAGCAGATGAAGTTCCTCAGTCTTTCAAGTTCTTGTACATGAATCAGAGACTTGTCTCTCATGCTATAGCTTTAGTAAATCCAGCTGCTGCCAAACATTTTAAGGATTTTAATCCTACTGATAAGGATGGTAAAACTTTTTTGATAAATTGGTGGAGGGAGGGGTGTATGCTTTTTAAATTTTATTCTAGAACTGTTCTGTTCATGAAGTTTATCCTAAGCGTGAAAGTGAGGAATGTTTTGGCTTTGAGTAAAAATCTGCATTGTATAGTTTCAGATGTTCTTCATATATTTATTACTGCTGCAGTAAGCCTTAGTTGTATAGGTTATATCCTGCCAAGGATATAATGGCCAGTCAGCTTCCAAAGTTTCAGGCACCTTCCATGAACCCAAACTACCAAGCAGCTCAAGCTGAGCTAAATTAACAGACCAGTCTGGGTAGAAAGCTCTTCAGAGCTTTACTGCTGTCTAAGAGTATGCTCCTCTGATGCATTGGAGAATCTGTGGTCTGCTTCTGCTTTCCTTTGCTGGGCAGGTAAGCCCCCTTTAGGGGGGATAACATTCTGTGTTGCTGTTTTCTTACTTTCCTGCTTAGGAAAGTTGTGTTTTAATGGACTGTCTTGAGACTGTAACATTCTTTTAAGTGGAGCACTGTGCCTTTTTTTTTTTCTGCCTCTTCTCCCTCCCTGATGCTTTGGACTTCGCTTATGGTGCAGTGTCAGGAGGGATAGAAGTGCAGGGGGGATGTGGAACATCGTGGACAGATGCAAGCACACACGCATAATCAATGAGATGCTTGATCTGATCAAAGCACTTGATACTCTGAGCCATCTTTGGTATCCCAAGACCTCTTCATATGGTTAGCAAAGTACCACAGTCATGTGATGCATCACCAAGCAAGGGGGAAACAAGTTGTACCCCCTTTGCAGACTAGCCATGTTAGCTGGATATATAGCATAGCAGCACAGTCTGTCTACAGGCTCCTTACATTCAATTGAAGCAGTATTGTGTGGCAGACGAGCTGAGCAGAACCAGGGCAGACACTCATGAATGGAAACTAGATTGTTTCAATATTTTATCCATCTGTGTGTGTGTGTGGGGGGGGGGTCCCCTCCACCTCTGGTCTCCTCCCTGAACACTTATCTGGCACAACTCTGTTCAGGACTCCATGTAAAAAGGCCTGGAAGATGGTTACCTTTTCTTTGGGCAGGAATATTCCTTTCCAGTAACATACAGGGTACTTCTGATTATTCAGAAGGAATCCCCCAAGGTCATTGTGACTCCCCTTTGGCCCAGGCAGCTGTGGTTCCATCTTTTTGGAAGTGGACAATGGTAGTTTTCACAAGCCTCTCGGAATGGATCTACTCTCACAAGAATAGGGTTGTTTTAGAAAGTCATTATCAAATGGAAAAATTTTGTAGCTGGTCAGCATTATAACTAGCACCTGTTCAGATCTAGTTCTCTGGTTTTACAGTACGAGTTACTATCCTGTGACCTTTCTAACCCTTCTGTAAGGGTTTATTTATCAGATATTTCAGCATGTCTGCCCGTGGATCCTCTTTCAAGGAAGTATGCAAACCCCTTTCAAGAACTTTTGACAGAACAGGTCTCCAAGTAAACCTGTGACCCCCTCCTTGTGATTCCCGTTTTCAGTTGGAGAACTGAACACTTGCTTCATTTGAATTGGCTAATCTGGGTGACCTGAGGTTCTTAACATGGAAAACAGTTTTACTGTTTGTTCTGACCTCTGTAAGAAAGGTGTCAGCTTTGCAAGCCCTCATGGTGCTTCAACCCTACCTCACTTTCCATAGGGACAGGGTTTTCCTTTTATGTCTAAAGTGGTATCAATCTCCCTGTTTTCTTTCCTGAACCTAAAAGTGAGGAAAAAGGATATTCCAAACCTTGGATATCCATAATCCACTCTGACAACTAAATCTTTAAGATTTTTGGATCTGTTCACTTCTTGTGAGGGTAAGAAGGGTCACCCTGTGTCAAGACTTTTTGTTTATACTTGCCATGACACCCTTTTTCCATAAATGGCTAAAGCCCACTGTCCTTCATGGCTCTTTGGAAAGGGTTGGATTCTAGAATACGTCCTGGGGCTCCTAGTTGACCCTTTGTATGTACTTTTTACAAAGCCCTGAGTTTGATTCCTTTTCTAGTTCAGGCTTTGCTAGGACTCTGTCCCAGGATCAACATCGTTGTCCTTTCAAATTCCAATTCTGGGATTTGTGAAAAGGGAAGTCTGTTGGTGGATATGTAATTTTATCAGAATCCATCTCTCTCTGCCCTCTTGCATCCAAAGCAGTCAAGTCACCACAGATGCCTCAGACTTCCTTGGGGAGCAGTGTCTGTGGGTGTAAAAGTGCAGGGTCTTTGGGACCGACTAAAAACACGCACAGGCAAAAAAGATGCTAGTTCTAGAAGTAGTCTCGGTTCTCTGAATCATTTGTGGCCCTCAGGACCTCTTCACTGTGGTACTGTGAACACCCGATCTGGTACATTAACCAGGTCTTAACCCTGTCTGTAGATAGCCATGTTAGCAGTTGATATAGCTTTACAGCACCAGTCTTGCTGTACAGGCATCCTACATTGGGAAGCTGAGCAGGACCAGGCAGACCCCTCCCTCAAGTGGAAACTAAATTTGGTTGGTCTTCCAAGATTTGACTCGTCCGTGGGGTAAACGGACATTTTTGCTGCCTCTGAATAATCAACTGGCAAAATTCTGTTCTAGGACTCTATACAAGAAGGCCTGGAATGTAGATACCACTCTTCCTTGGAAAGGAGTGTTCCTGTGTGCATTCTCACCCTTTTGACTGTTTTGCAGCCTACTTATGAAGATTTCAGAAAGACTCCGTAAAGGTTGTGGTGATTTCCCATCTGGACCAGGCAGCAGTGGTTCTCCCTTACTTTGGAAATGGCCAGAGGCAGTTATCACAATCCTCTTCAAACTGGGTTTACTCTTAGATCGGGGGGGGGGGGGTGCTAGGTACATTCTGCTGCTAAACAACTGACTGCCTAGATGATTGGCACCTGTTTTCTGAGGATGTGTTGAAGATATGAGGGCAAGAGAGCCTTCTATTAGGATAATGCCCACCTAGCTTAGCCTATTGCAGCTGTGATCATTTGAATATCTGTTATGGTAAGTTGAATTACTTTATTTTCTGGCCTTTCAGAGCTGTATTTGTGGACCTAAAGCCAAAACTTTTGGTCACCCAATGTTCAAGCACTTTTAAGATATGAATGATGTGCTGTGAATGTTGCAGCCACATGGTCTGTAATTAGACATGCCTAGCTGATGCTGTAGCTCCATCCAGAAAATGTTCAAGGTGCAGCTTCTCTTGTAAATCCAAAACACGGAAACAGTCCTCCAGCTGCCGAACGTATCACTAGATACAGAAAAATAAAAGCTCCAAAAAAACGTAAACGCTTTACGAGTACGCTTACTCTTTTTTCCTGTTACCTGGTAGCTTGATCCTTAGCATCTTTTTCTCAATATTCTCGGCATCCCTCCTCAGCACATGTCCAAACCAACGTTATCTTGCCTCTCTGGCTTTGTCTCCAAACCTTCCAACCTGGGCTAACCCTCTAATATACTTATTTCTAATCACACCCAGTGCAAATATTAACATCTTTAACTCTGCCACATCCAGTTCAAACTCCTGCCTTTTTGTCAATGCCACTGTCTCCAACCCATATAACATAGCTGGTCTCACTACCCTCTTGTAGACCTTCCCTTTCACTTTTACAGGTACTAGTCTCACAAATCACTCCTGACACTCTTCTCCACCCACTTCATCCTGCCTGTACTCTCTTCTCCACCCACTCCATCCTGCCTGTACTCTCTTCTTCCCCTCTCTTCTGCACTCACCGCTACAACTATTGACTGAACCCCAAGTATTTAAACTCATCCATATTCGCCACCTCTACTCCTTGCATCCTCACCATTCCTCTATCCTCCCTCTCACTCACACATATATTCTGTCTTAGTCTTGCTGACCTTCATTCCTCTTCTCTCTAGAGCATATCTCCATCTCTCCAGGGTCTCCTGTACCTGCTCCCTACTCTCACCACAGATCACAATGTCATCTGCAAACATCATAGTCCATGGGGACTCCTGTCCGATCTCGTCTGTCAACCTGTCCATCACCATTGCAAATAAGAAAGGGCTCAGAGCTGATCCTTGATGTAACCCCACCTCCACCTTAAACGCATCCGTCACTCCCACTGTAGACCTCACTGCTGTCACACTACCCTCGTACATATCCTGTACCACTCTTAACATACTTCTGACACTCCTGACTTCCTCATACAGTACCACAACTGCTCTCTAGGCACCCTGTCATATGCTTTTTCTAAGTCTACAAAAACACAATGCAGCTCCTTCTGACATTCTCTGTACTTCTCCATCAACACTCTCTCAGAGCAAACATTGCATCTGTAGTGCTCTTTCCCGGCATGAAACCATACTGCTGATCACTAATCATCACGTCCCTTCTTATCCTAACTTCCACTACTCTTTCCCATAACTTCATGCTGTGACTGATCAGTTTAATCCCTCTGTAGTTACTACAGCTCTGCACATCACCCTTATTCTTAAAAATTGGTACCAAAACACTTTCTCCATTCCTCAGGCATCCTCTCAGTTTCCAAGATTTCATTAAATAGTCTGGTTAAAAACTCCACTGCCATTTCACCTAAACACCTCCATGCTTCCACAGGTATGTCATCTGGGCCAACAGTCTTTCCATTCTTCTTTCTCTTCATAGCTATCCTTACTTCCTCCTTGCTAATCCATTGTACTTCATGATTGACTATCCCTACATCATCCAGCCTTCTCTCATTCTCTTCATTCATCAACCCCTCAAAGTACTTTCCATCTCCTCAACACACTCTTCGCTTGCGAGCATGTTTCCCCTCATTATCCTTTATCACCTTTACCTGCTGCACATCTTTCCTAGCGCCGTCCCTCTGTCTTGCCAATCGGTACAGGTCCTTTTCTCCCTCCTTAGTGTCCAACCTTTCATACAACTATTCATATGAGTTATCCTTAGCCACCTCTCTTTGCCATGCACCTCATCTCCTTATACTCCTGTCTACTTTCTTCATCTCTTTGACAATCCCACTTCTTTGCCAACCTCTGTATACTCTCATGTACTTCTTTATTCCACCACGTCTCCTTGTCGTCCTTCCTCTGTCCAGATGTGATACCAAGCACCTTTCTAGCAGTCTCCCTTACTAGCTCTGCTGTAGTTACCCAGCTATTTGGCAACTCTGCCACCCAGTGCCCGTCTTAACTCATCCCTGAACTCCACCTCACAATTACCCTTTTTCAGTTTCACCATTTGATCCTTGGTGCTGCCCTCACACTCCTCCTTTTCTTCTTGATCACCAATGTCCTCCTACAAACCACCATAGTGTGTGTGTACGTATGTATTTTGAATTTGTGTGCATCTTTTTTTCTCTGCATTTTTGACGTATCCTGTGATTTGTATTTAGCAGTTTCAAAAAAAATGTACAGGCTGCTGCTTTAAGTAGTTGTACTGTTGCATTCTATCTGTTAGTTGTAGGACTGCTATGGGTAAGTTGTATGGTCTTGTTACAGCTGTGCTGCAAACCATCTAGTCTACATTAAGACTGTTTCCTGCATCCTTGTGGCAGAAGTGTACTGATCTAACCTGTCTGAGTTGGAATGGTGTGTGCTTTCAAGATTTGGTAGTTGGCTTAAAACGTTTCCTCTCTGCTCTTATTTAAGCCTCTTATTTGTGCTGTGCTGCTGTTCGTGCAGATGTGGGTAGCTGTGCCTAGAAACTCAGTTTTTCCCTGAACAGCTGTCAGTAAAACTCTTCCAAGATTTTCTGCTGTTCTAGGAGCAACTCTGTTGCGCACTGAGCTGCATTGCCTTATTAATCAACTTTGGCCTATGCAATGTATAGGTTGGTTTTGTAGGCTTGACGCTACAAGCTCAGTTCTTTCAAACTAATAAATTCCCTTCCCTAATAAAACATACAGTAAGAGGCCTGCTATCATGGATGGGCATTTTCCCATTCTCTCTCTCGCCAGCTTGATAGACAGATATCCTGAAGCAATGTAGCAATTGTCTCGTGTATACTGACAGCCATTTACTCCAGAAGCAAGTAACACTATGAAATTGGAGAAAAGACTCTCATAATGAAAAATATAATGCCAACCAGCAGGCATGCATACTTCCCACACTGACACACAAATGTGGAGTTACTAGTAACTTGCCAAAAGATCAGAAACCACTTGCACAAATGTAAAACTACAACACACGCACCAGTGTCTCAACAAATAAGCCCATTAGCTGTAAACACCGCAAAACCTAATGTATTGGTCCTAGGTGACTCTCTCGAACACTGATGTTCTCACCAGGCTGGATAAGGAGCGGGTTACATTTAGCTGCTTGTTGGGTGCCAGTATTTGTCCAGTCACTCAAGCCACTCAACCAGAAGTACCAGTATAACTGTCTTAGTCTATTTAGGGGTGAGTGACTTCAGATGTACCTCACTGGACCATATGAAGAGACACGTGACTGTTTCACAGGCAGGTATAAGCAGAGCCTTAAGGATGCTCAGAGGATGCTGCCACAATACAAAAACAAAGTATAGATTTTTAACAATTGGCTTAGTTTCTGGTGTCAGTCCAAGGAGATTCTCTGTCAGCCAGAGAAGACATGGTAGTCGGGCCATGCTGCTTTGCCAGAGATAATCTGCACTTATCTCCTCTAGATTTTCAGATACTGGCAAAGACTTTTGCCACCCCTTGTTGTACCCGTTTTAGGCAGTGTCCAAATAACCAGCCTTCCAATATAACAAAATCCTTTAAACTGAAGGTACAGCTGCATAATGCTAAAAGTGTAAACAAGAACCTGCACTCCTTACTCTGGAAAAACGCTAACATCTGTGCAGTCCCAGATGCATGGTTCAAAGGTGCAGAAAATGCCCCAGCCCTGCAGGGCTGCCATGCCTTCCATACATTCAGATCACAAACTGAGCATGAAAGAACGAAAGGGGGAGGTATCAATCTTCAATAAAAATGTCCACCTGTAGTCTGGTCAAATACTATAACTTTCTTGAGCTACGTATGGCCAATTAACTGTAGGCAAAGCCCCCACCACCACATCCTAGCTAGCTATAGGTCTCTCACCATGAAACAGGAAAAGCAAATTTGGACTTAATGGAGTAGCTTGCCATACAGCTCAACGTCTTTCTCATGGGTGATTTTAATTATCCTCCAGTCGACTGGGAAACGTACGTTATCACAAACATGCTGGCTCAGAGGTTCCTGGACTGTCAGTGTAGATGTTCTGGAACAGCTCGTCAGCACACCCATAACTCGCTCAATTGTCCTGGAAATAGTACTTACCAACGTGGGAGAGCATTGGCACCCCCCCCCCCCCATGTGATGTCTTCCATGGTAAGATTGGACTAAGTCTGTCTCATTTGCTGTAATTGAAGTCCAGATACCCCATAAACCTCAAACACTAGACAAATTTCCTACACTGTGGGGAAGTGTGTGAGAAGTTTCAAAGCCTCATCAAACACCGATAACACTGACTTCTTTGCAGAGGTGTACACCAATGCCGTGTGTAACCACTTAAGTAGTTTTTGTAGAATCAGCTGTACTTGACGAGATTTAAAACCAGATCTTGCTGAAAAAACAAGCCACCCTGGTGGACCCCTAGTACAAACAGGCTATACCACAAGAGAAACTAAATATCCAAGAACAGGAAACTGGCTCAGAGAAATTCCTCTCTAGGTTAAACAAATTAAGAGAGCATGTCAAGTGATACAAAGCTAATTGTGAAGTAAATTTAGCTTTCTTAGGATAATCACAAGGCATTCTTTAACTGTCTAAAATCTAGAAGTATCCAGCTATGCACTGAAGTGGTTGTGGATGGCACCATCCATACGTAATCAACCTGATAGCTGACAGATTTGAGCTATCTTCACCCCGCTGTTCCCTCCAGTCTTCCCCAAAAGTATACCTGCCACCATTCCTCAGCTGGTTATTTCAAGGGAGTATGTCGTCTCAGCACTCTCAAAGGCCAAAAACACCATTAATGGGACCAGCCAACATCCCAGGATGCTTTTTAAAACAATTTAAAAAAATCTCGTAGACCCACTTGGATTTCTGTTTAACCACAGCCTGCGAACTGGCTTTGTTCTGGTGGAATGGAAGACTGCGATGGTAATCCCTCTGCACAAAAGGGGGGAGCATCAGCCAACCCTGGGAATTATAAGCCCATAAGCTTGACTAGCGTCATCTACAAGGCCATGGAAAGTGCCTTGTTAACAAGGACATAAGGAATATTCAAAACTCTGGACCCAATCTATTTCGGATTCGTTAAAGGTAGATCATGCCTGTTTAAACATGGTTGACTTCTTTAGGAAAGACTACATATTGCCTATCTTGACCTAGGCAAGGCATTTGGCACAATCGCCCACTTGAGTATTGGAGAAACTCTCCAAATTGGGAATTAACCTCTACGTAACCCAGATGCATAGCCAAGTGGCTCACCTGCAGGACACGTACTGTCAAAGTGGGTGACTTCACCGACTAGTCAGACAAATGATTGGTGCTAAATGCAAAAAAAAAAAAAATGCCTTATTCACTTTGAAAGATGATATTCATGGTAATTACATTTATAGATGGTGCCACCCAAGAGTAGACCCTGTGGTATGTGATCTGGGCACTCAGGTTGATGGCAATCTGAACTTTGACATTCACATCCACAGTAGTAAGAAAATCCTGTGAGGCACATCTTATAAAGGCATCGCATCTAAATCTAAGGATGTTATAATTCTATTGTATTCTACCCTAATCAGTCCAGTGAGAGTACAGTGCTCCCTTTTGCATGTACCTCATCAGACACCTCTAACGGGAGAAACCACAGAGGTTTCACATCAAGAAATTTACAGGGTACACAGCAGGTATTGTGCAGAATGATTTGAAGGCCCTCTCACTGGATTGTCTCCTTAGGATTGCTAAGCAGTGACCTGTGCCTGGCTTACAGGGCAGTCTCTGACCCACCTCTGATGGAAATGCTACACTTTTTTAGTAAATCAAACTGCGTGATGGTCACTTGCTCCAGGAATCTTAACCTAGCCTCTGATATGAAAAGGTTATGCTGGAGAGACCTCTCCCAGAGACTACCACTTTTCTAGAACAAGCTTCCAATTCATGTGAAACAGAACCCCTCTGACCCTATTCAAATGCACCCTAAATCAATGAATGAGTGACTGCAGATTCACAATTGAGGTAATGTCCATGCCGCCCCTCCTGGACAGAGGTAGTCTGTATCGGCTACCATAGACCCCTACCTCTACAAACTTCAGTCTCCTAGCCACTGACAATTTGATAAATTTGGCTGTTTGTAAGGGCCCAAGGGCCGTTAGCATAGTAACCTTCTGTGAACCTATAATTTTATACCTCTGCCCTTTGGTAGATCACTGGACTTTTGAGAGGTGTGCTTTTATTTATATACTGCAGAGCCAGGGGCATTCACATTTGCTTACATCTGGGCAGCTGTCTGATTTCAGTCATATGAGGTGGAGAGGGCCCTTCTATTCATGTTCTTCAAAACCTGGCATTTTCACTGAATTTCCCCAAGTTTCACCTCCCTGCTTCCAAAACGGTGGATCTGAAGTAGTTAACTTAATGTGTGCACCAACCTATGGGTCTTCGGATCCATATTGGATCCGAGCCGGCAGTTTCCAACGGCATAGATCTGAGCTCCAAGCTCCTCCCCCTACCCATAATCCCCTGCCAACCCTACCTGACCTCAGATCTAGTTTGCCACGGTTTTCATCCAGCAGCTCGATCAGAGTTCCAGGCATAGCGTCTTTCTGTGAGAAATGTTACCTTTTTTTTTTTTTCTCTTCTCTCTTTGTAAATTCAGTGTACGTGTGTTGTGTACAAAGTTCCCTTTACCTGTTAATCTTCATAGTTTTCCTTCCCCATCCTCGTTAGTGAGTTAGGGAGTGTGCTGTTTGTTGGGGCCTAGCGTGTGTGTTTTCCTTTCATTATGTCGGAGGCCACAAAAGCAGTTTAAGTGTACCTAGTGTGGCCATAAGCTATCCCCAGCAGATGGCCACTCGGTGCGTGTTGTGCCTTGGGGTTGGACACCTGTCGTCAGGTTGCTCCATATGTGCGGCGTTCAACCCCAGGGCACTTGAGGACCGGAGGACTAAGCTGGTTCTGGCAGGACTGCTGCCTCCAGTCCCACGGTGGCTCCTGCCACTCCTGCCTCCCTTCCTCTGGCCGGGACTCAACCTCCCACTTCGGGCCAGGAGGATAAGGGAGTCCAGGAAAGAGAAGCGGAAGGAGAAGCACCACAAGCGGCGGGCCTCTTCATCGGCCCCGCCGGCCAAGCGGTCTTCTCCCTCCAGGACTTCCACCCCTCTGCTCCGGTCTCCTTCTTTTTCACCGGGACTGGAGGAGCAGGAGGCCCGGCCCCCGTCAAGGTCATTGAGGCGGCACTCCCGTCCCGCCTCTGTGGCCTCCTCCAGATCCACCTGAAGTCTGACTGATGCAGACTTGGACTGGATGATGAGATTCCTCCAGGCCCAGCTGCAGATGGGAGTGCTCCTGCCCCCCCTAGGGGGGTGGAGCTCGACACCACTTTTTTGCCACAATTGCTCTTTCTCCGACCCGCTTCCCGGGTTCGGAGTTTTCGGAGCCGGGGGGTGTCTGCGCAGACAGTATCCGGTACTTTGGTGCCGACAATGCCCTCGAGTCTGTCTGGTCCCTTTTTCTTCGGATCCAAACTCTCGAGCAGAGAGCTGAGCTTCGGATCAGAGGGTCTCAGTGTGCCTTTAGCTCCGCCCAGGTCTGAGCATACTGGACCTTTGGATCCGACTAAGTCAGCCCTGATCCACGCATCTGATCCAGGGGAGGGTCTGCTCTCTGATCAGAGAGAGCGTTTCTCCTTCGGCATTCTATGTAGTAGAGAGGGTTCTGTCGATTCCAGACCCCTGGCCTTGGCTACGGCTCCACCCTGCACCCTATCTCAGATGGGTCCGACTTCTGTCAGCCAGTCCCAGGGACAGCCTGCTCCGACGTCCCAGGTCGTTCCGTTGGAACATGATGTTGCTAGTGAGGTCTCCTCGGACAGCCTCCCCAGAGGAGATACTTTGACTCCCTTGACAGAGGACATAGATTTGGAGGAAGGGGAAGGTTCCCCAAGATCACCCACGAGGACGTCTCATTTGGAGACATTGTGGAGATGCTCAGGATTAGGCGGGGTGGTCTGCCCCAAAGCCTACCTCTGACGAATGTGTTCCTGGAGGCATTTGAAGCAGGCCCGTCTACCTCTTGGGTGTCCCCTCCAGCTGACCCTCTGGTAGATCTGATCACTACCAGGGGTGGAAGGAGCCGGACACTGTGGAGCCAGTCCCAAAAAGACCTGACAAAATACTTAGTCCACCCTTCGACAGATCTCACTGGAGTAAGGGAACCCCTGTAGATGCCATGTTGGTGGCGGCGGCCAGTAAGAGGGAATTGGCCCAGGAGAGTCCCTCAGTCCATCCTCCAGGGAAGGAGTCTCTGTCAATGGATCGCTTTAGGGAAGCGGGTTTTAGTTCAGCTACAGTTTGTGAGGTCACTGAACTATATGGCACATGTCATATGACTGCAGTGAGGCCTTATCAAAGAGTACGCCGTGTTGCCCCCGGAGTCCATGTCGGCAGAGGACAAACAGTTGTGCTCTTCCCGAATGGCCACTTATGTCCATCTCTAACACCTCTATGCAGCTACTGTCTCATGCCACAGAAGGGGCCGCTAGAGCTAGCGGAGCAGGCGTCGGTATGAGGTGACAGGCCTGGCTCCACCACTTTCACAGAACTCTTGAAGGTGTCTCGCTAATGCCCCTTTCGATGGTTCTGCCCTTTTTGGCAAAACCGTATGCGATACCTTGGTCCAGAGCGAGAAGGAAGGGAAGACGTCTGTCGTCTGAGTCCACTTCTCTGCTCCCCAGAGGTCCTTTTCCAAGAACCAAAAGGGACCGAAGATGTGGTTCCGGAAGTCGCGACAGCCCCGTTTCGCTCAGGACCCCCAGTCCTTCTGCAGCAGAGGACAGGGTGGACGCCGCCCTAGAGGCAGAGGTGTCCGAGGAACTTTGGGTCCAGAGAACCGTTTTCTGACCGGCCCACGCAACAGCCCTGAAGGGTTACCAGACTGCTCCATTTTGGAGGCAGTCGAGGGGGGTGCTTCTCGAGGCACCTAGCAGCTTGGGAGTCTATCACGACCGACCGCTGTGTGCTTTGCATCATATCCAGAGGTTACCAGATCCCTTTCTCCCATTTCCCTCGCAATCCCAGACACCTCCCCGACATCCCACTCGAGCAGAGGGAGGCCGCAGCTGCGGAAATCCAGCAGCTGCTAGAAAAGAGCCATCCAGCACGTCCCCCCCCAGACCAGTACGGATCAGGCTTTTACTCCAGGTTCTTGGTGCCAAAAGACAGGGGACTTCAGACCGATCTTCGACTTGTCCCTGTTGAACCCGTCGGTAACCAAGGAAAAGTTCTGGATGGTCACTCTCTCCCCCTCCTGCGGGAGAACGACTGGATGTGCTCTATAGACATCAAGGATGCGTACTACCACATCCTGATGGACAGACTATCCAGGAGGTTTCTCCACTTCCGGCTAGGAGCCAGACATTACCAGTTCAGGGCCCTTCCCTTTGGTCTCACCACAGCCCCCAGGGTGTTCACCAAAGTTCTGTCTGATAGCGGCCCACCTGCGACTGCAGGGCATTCAGGTTTCCCCATCTCTAGACTGGCTCCTGACTGCCCCCACAAGGCATCTACTCTGCGAAACTCCTTCACCTAGCGGCCCAGCTGGGGATTACTATCAACATAGAGAAATCTTCCCTTTCTCCAACTCAAACCGTAGATTTCATCAGAGCAAGGTTGGACACACAGGCGTCTAGCCCTCTTAACTCCAGACAGAGTGTGGACCTTCAGACTTCATGTGCGGGCCATTCTCCTACCCCAGGCACCCCTGGCGGAATTGGTCCCAAGGGCTTTGGGTTCGATGGTGGCCACCATCAACCTATTGCCGATGGCGCGTCTGAACAGGAGTCCTGCAATGGACTCTCCAAGTTCAATGGTCTTTTCTGCAATTCCCTCTGTACCACCATATTCCCCCTCAGCAGGGTTTGCAAAGAGGCCCTCTTATGGTGGCTCCAATCCCCGGACCTCCAGAAGGGGTGCCCCTTTTCTATGTCTCCTCCCCTAACCACGGTGAACACTGATGCCTCTCGCCTCGGGGGGGGGGGGGCGTTGTGTGGGCAGGACAGTCCAAGGCACATGGAACTGCATTGAGACCTCTCTGCGTATAAATGTCCTAGAGATGAGGGCGGTGCTTTTGGCATTGCAAGCACTACAGAGCCTTCTTCCCATAGGAACGATTGCAATCCAGACGGACAACATGGCAGTAGTCTGGTACATCAACAAACAGGGAGGAACCAGGTCTTATCCCTTTTGTCGAGAGGCCATGAGTGTGGGAATGGGCAATTTCCACCAACCGCTTTCTCATAGCGACGCACATTCTGGGACGGTCCAACATTCTAGCAGACAAGGTGAGTCGCACCATCCTCTCGCCGTACGAGTGGTCTCTGAACCCAAAAGTAGCGAAGCAGATATCCTCCACTTGGGGTCAACCTTGTTGCGATCTTTTCCCCTCTCCTTCAAATGTGAAATGCAACAACTATTTCGCTCCAATTCCCCCACCCGGGGAATCCCCACGAGACGCTCTGGTGCATGCTTGGCCCCCCGGTCTCCTTCATGCTTATCCTCTTCCGCTGATGTTGAAGTTTCTTCAGAAAGCCAGTTGGTTGCAGAACAAGATGATCCTCATTGCCCCATTCTGGCCTTGCCAGGCTTGGTAC
The DNA here is from genome assembly GCF_019279795.1 of Protopterus annectens. Lineage (NCBI taxonomy): Eukaryota > Metazoa > Chordata > Ceratodontiformes > Protopteridae > Protopterus > Protopterus annectens. Next base: position 228,133,220 of record NC_056745.1, read on the forward strand.
CTGTATCTTTGGTCTCACCTAGTGAATCCTCCCTGGATTCTGGATCTCATAACCCATCCATTGGATCTTCCGACCCCGAATCTGGACAACCTCAAGCTCATGGCTTGGTTGATCCAGTTCCAAGGTTAGCTAGGACTCACGGTATCTCTTCCCAGGTCAAAGCTATTCTGGTGGCGGTGCATAAGCCATCCACCAGAAAGGTCTATGATAGCAAATGGAAACGTTTTTCTATTTGGGCGGAGCACAGAGATATAGAACCTTTCACAGCTCTGTTGCCTGTGGTGTTAATTTCCTATCAGGACTCTAAGATCAGGGTGCCAGCTCCTCTACAGTCAAGGTTCAGTTGGCGGCTATCTCTCTCTATCACGTAGGAAGCTACCTTGGACAGTTTATCTCCAAGTTATGCAAGGCCTTTCTGAAGGGTACCTTCTTACTCAGACCCCTGGTGAGGGAAGCAGTCCCTCCTTGGGACTTAACTTGGTACTGCAGGCACTTAACAGCCCCTCCCTTTGAACCTGCAGCCTCAGTAGAGCTAAAATTCTTATGGAAAACTGCCTTTCTTGTAGCTATCACCTCAGCCCGAAGGGTTTCCGAAATTCAAGCCCTTTGTGCATAACCATCTTATTTGTCCTTCCACAAAGACAGTCTACCTCAGGACCAGTCCCTCCTTTCTTCCAAAAATTGCTTCCGAATCTAATATTAATCAGTCCATTAACCTACCAGTTTTTTTTCCAACTACCAAAACAAAGGGGAACACAAGTTACATCTGTTGGATCTGCACAGACAACTGTGCTTTTATTTGCACAGAACAGCTGGTCATAGGCAATCAGATCAGCTGTTCATTTCCTTCGCCAAATTTAACTTAGGAAAGGCTGTCTCCAAAGTCACACTGTCCAGATGGATTTCTCAGTGTATTCTGTTGGCATATGAAAGTACTGGTCGGCCTGCACCTCTAGGAGCTCATGCCCACTCTACCCGGTCTGTCTACCTCAGCGGCCTTTCGTTCTAGACTCTGATGATATCTGCTCAGCAGCAACATGGGCTTCGTCTCATACCTTCATTAATCACTACAAGTTGGATATTGGCTCTGCAGTGCTCCGGAACATCCTTCCTTGAGGACCGCCCAAGGTTTAGGTAGCTGGGGACTCCATCCCATAGGTTGATACACAAATGAAGTTAACTACTTCAGGTTAAGAAGTTATGTGCTCGCCATAATGTTCTATCTGAGTAGGTAAACTTAATTTGTCGGCAACCGACCCCCCCCCCCCCATGTCCCCCTGACCTTCGGATGTTCGAGATGTTACCTTCCTTATGGCAAGGGTATGTAGCTAGTTTTGCGGGTGATTTTTGTATGCTTATCTAGCTGTGGGCAAACTCCATCTGAGGTCAGGTAAGGTTGGTAGGGGATTATGGGTAGGGGAGGAGCTTGGAGCTTGCATCTATGCTGTTGGAAACTGCCGTCTCTGATCCGAAGACCCATAGGTTGCTGACAAATGAAGTTTACCTACTCGGATGGAACGTTATGGTGAGTACATAACTTCTTTCTCCCCCTTTAGGGACCGAACTCCAACAGTTAGAGGGTTTTTCTCCCTCGTGGCAAGGTGGAATCCCCTGCACCGTATTAACACCTTTGGTCTAAAGTGTCATGGCCATGGAATTCTTAAGGGCACTGATGTTTTTGGGAGGATATGTATTAGAAGTTATGGTGCCTCTTGGCTGCACGAGTCAACATTGCCAGTCCTTGGAGGGTGGTTCTTGCCACCTCTCATTTCAAAAGTTAAGAACAATGGGCCTACCTTTCCTACAGGGTTCCTTTAATCAGACTATCCTAACAGATGCCCTAGGCCTGATTTCGGCAAGTCACTTTAAGGTGCGTGTGTTTTTCTTAGAGCTATAAAGGACATGATGGCACTTATCTAGGCATTAAAGGCATTCGGATCCATCTGGAGGTGAGTTAGCTTGCTGGTAATAGTTTGTGGTGCATAAATAGTCAAGGAAGACTTTAACAGGACAATTATTGCTTTGGAAGTGCATCTTACTATTCCTGAAAGCAGTCTATGTTCACTTCAATTTTTTTAATGTTCCCCCAGTCCCCCTAATCTGGTTGATAAGGGAGAGAGAAAGCACGTTAATAAAACACTGTCTTGAGCCTGTCAATATTGGTTCTCTTGCGCAGATGTCCAGGGTGGTGGAACCTCGCATTGCCTTTTCAACCATCTTCCTAGCTTAGGACAGTAGGCTGTGTAAGAGCCTCCATCAGAAAACTGTGTAGCCTTAGGCTTGAATGATTTAATCATGCTGCTGTTTAGGCACCAGTTTACCGATGTGCTGACTGTCATAAAGGAGACCAAGAGGAGGTTTTAATCTGAGCAAGTAAAATTTTGAAGGTGGCAGAGATCCAGGTGGTCTGAGTGTCAGTGGACCTGCAGTACCTGTATGAACTGTATAACTTCAGATTTGTCTTGGTGCAGGTATACCCTTTGGCTATCTCGGCCTGCATGCTTAGTTTTTTCATTACTACTTTGCATCAGGGGGTTGTACATTTTGAAACAACCTACTTCTCCATGGGTCCTGAACTCTGTCCTGGAAAAGCTTTCACAGCCTCCATTCATACTTGCTGCTAATGTTGACCTGAATTTCCTTTTTCTCAAAGTTTCTCCATTCGGCCATTATTTTCAATTGGAGAACTACACGAACCACAAGCCCTTGTATGTAGAGCATTGCGCACTCCCCCCCCCCCCCCCAATAAAGATGGAGTTTACCTTAGAACCACCTTGAAAATAGCGGTTGAGCCCCCCCCCCCCAACCCCCCAAAAAAAAAACAGGCTATACAGTTTTATTTTCTTTGCTAAGATGGGGGGGGGGGGTCTGATGGCTCCCAATTTGCAGTCCTGTGTAAACTTGATCTGTCAAAAGGCCCTTGGCATTAGCGTTCTACTCCTGAGAAGTAGATGCACAGAGTCCTGAGGTGTCCTGCTGGTGACAAGTCTTAGAGATGGTCTTGGCAATCCAGTGAGTTACGTGGGGTTTTATGCCCAGTTTACTGAGTATGTCAATGCACACGAGTGGTTATTGCCTTAGGCAGGTAAGCAGTGTAGTTTTTCCCCTCCTCCATTACCTTGGTGAACCTCTCAAAGACTACCACCAGGTTTAGTAGGCATGACTTTCCCTTGACAAAGACAGACTGTGCTGGTTCCACTGTGCTGGTTCCACTGTCTGCAAGTTGCTTTGATTTCATAATTTATTGCATGGCTTTGCTCATTACACTAGTTAGACTGAGTCTGTAGTTACCCTGGATGGTTGATATCCACCCTTGTGAAGAGGGATGACTTTTGCAGTACTCCATTCATGTGGTATGAAACCTATTTTTGAGGCTGTAGTTGAAAGGTGGCTCAAGTGGTCCTGATAAGTCATATTTCAAGCTGTTGAGGCAAACTGGCATATTGTCAGGGACCCATTGAAGCTGTTTTTTTTGGCCTTAGTGCTATCATAACCTGCTTCCTGATAACTGGGGGTACACTAGTAGGTGTTTGGTGGGAGGGTGAAATTTCAGCTGAATTTGTCAACCAACAGATTACTACGTGTCACTGTTTAGTGAAGGTGGTACCATTTATTACCAGTTGAGCACACTGCTGTGTGCTGCCTTTAAGGTTTTGGACATTGCCTTACTGTCTTCTTTTAGCCTGTGAGGCTTTCTGCTGATATCTTGGCCTTGTTAGACTTGATTAGTTTAGTGAGCTTTTGCCATGAGAGTTGCGGTTTCTGATTTTTGGCCAAGACTTTTTTTTTTTCATTTTGTTGTATACCTTAGATTGATTCCACCAGCATGGTTTGTTTTTTGGAGTTTGTTTTGGACGACTTTCTACTAAGTATGGCAGCTTCTGTGTAGCCATTTTCATGATGGTTCAGGCTTTTTCTCAACTCCGTTCAGAAGGGCATTGAATTTTGATACATTCTCTTTATAGGCTGTAGCTTGTTTGCTTTGTAATATTTCCTAACTGTTGCAGGTTTTGCTGTGGTTTTTCAAGTTTATTTTTATTTCTAAGGAGACAGCTGTATGGTCTCTCCTCATCAGGGAGGTGTGTGGTACAATGCTCACCTGTATTGGGTCCAGTATGTTTTTGCGATCTCCAACCAGAAGCTCAATCTGATGAAAGGTATGTTAGTCCTGGAATTGTCCCTTCGAGTTTGAGGCCATATGCTTTTTGCTGGCAAGTGTTTCTGCAGTCGGTCTAGGTATGAGTTATGTAATTCTGGTGGCAGAGGGTGGGATGTTGCTTGCTAGGCTGTGGTATGGGCCTTTGCTTATAGAGACTTGCACATAGTTGAATTCCAGGGCATCCTCCTGTTTAACCAACCTACAGGTGTACTTTTATGTACATTTTAAACCTCTCCAACTTTTGTTCCCGTCTCTGCAGCTGATGGTCTAAATGTGTGAAAAGCATTGAAACCTTGCACTACCAGAGTGCTTTCTGTAGTATTAAACCCCATCTCTGTAATGGCAGAGAGACAGATATGTAACTGTCCATTCATATGGTCAAGACAATGTGATCAACTGCAGAAAAGAAACCATCTTCCAGATGGAAAGTCCCCCTGCTATGTATGTATGCAAACTCTGATTCCACTGCAGTGGAGAAGAGGACACATTACTACTATCACTATCTCCAAGCAAAACTTTCTTCTGTCTATTGTTTAAATTCTTGCCTTGACTTGGCTAAAGCCTGTGACACAATCCCCTTCTCGGGCATTATCGAAAAGCTAACAACTTGGTGTAAATCCATATCTCATCAGGTAGGTGGCCAACTGATAGGACCCACAAGGTCAAAATAGGTGCCGCTACCTCCAACAGCAGACTTGTCACTAGTGGTGTATCCCAGGGATCTGTCCTGTGACCCTGTTGCTTGGCATCTACTTCTCAGAAGTCCAGGCAGAGACCAGCCTGTGAAGTTTGGTGCTGTCATTGACTTCCCAAATGAACCTACATCAAGAGGGTCTTATAGCAAGAAATGACTGGTGCCAAAGTCCTGGCCTTAATACATTTTTTTTGCATGTAACTTATCGTACCATTCGGCAAAAACGCGGCCCCTACTGATTTACCACATTAGCAGCACCCCCCCCCCCAGTGCACAAATTGCGGTGAGAGACCTGGGTACGCAAGTTGACAGCAGTCTTGCATTTGACCATGTAGCAGGAGTGGTCGGGAAAAGCCTTTTACTATGCAATCTCTCTAAAGGTGTTGCATCCAGAAAAAAGGTTATTACCTCTCTCTACTCCACCCTCATTAGGCCAGTAATTGAGTAAATATCTTTCCAAACACCTGCACCAACTGTAAAGGCCACAAAATTGCATCACAAAGAGAATCCATGGCCTCCAACACCTGTCCTGTCCTATGTGGAAAGACTCATCACCATCACTCTACTGTATCATGCATATTGCTCAGAGGTGATCTGTATCTCGTCTACAAGGCAATCTCTGATCTGGTTTTACTAGAGATGCTCCATATTCGTAAGTCTAACTCCTCGTGTAGTACCCGATTTTAAAGGGCTTAAATCTAATATGTGACTAACAAAACCTGCTGGAGAGACAGGTTTGTCTCCCAGAGGCTGTCCCGTCTCTGGAATAGACTCTCCATACACGTCCAGTACGTCACTGACCCTCTTCAAGTGTAGCCTTGAGTGGATGGGTATTGACAAATTTGTAAAAATTAATAAAAGGTAGTTGGTACCAAAACAGCACACCACCAGCGGCGAATTAAATATTTATGATTACACACAGTATTTAGCGCTTTCATGTCCTATCAAGTGAGACTTCATCAGAATACATTCATACAAAAGTCAAAAGCATTTAAATCTTGTCAATTTAAAAATGCAGGTCACTTGACAACAGTAATCTGTATTTAAAGGCATCATTACAAAAGTCACATTGCTTCCTAAAATTACTTTTGCTTAAAATGTTATATAATATGTATACATCATAATATTACCAGCATAAATGTATACCCCACTAAATACTCCAATATAAAATAGATTGGCTAGCCCTTTCATGTACTAAGGGAGCAATAGATATAAAATTTTAAGCCTGGTGGAAGCATGGCAGCCAACTTATACTGCCATTCAGTTTCCTTCTTTTTCAGCTTTTTTCCAGTCTCCCCCTCTTGGTTGTATTTTTTTTTCTAGAATACCAAACATAAATTTATCAATATTTTGGCAAACTTGAGCATGTCTCTATAGAGCATTATAATATTTTTGATATTTAGATGCTCCATATATCCCATTTTTCAAATGTTCTGTTTTGCCAACATAAAAATGGCATGATGAACATATTGTCAAATATACTATTCTACTTGTCAAACCAATTCCCTTTCTGGAATAGCACCTGACTACACCGTTTATTCAAGGAAATTTTTTCTTTTAATATCTGGGAATGTACTACACATTCCAAAAGGGTATGTACCTACAGATGTCATTTAATAGGATCTACCTTATTCGCAAATAACTGAAATTGGGTCCTGTACTATTTACAAATCTTAAGCTGCAGTGATACAGCGGTAGCATTGTTGCCTCACAACAAGAGGCTCTCCTGTTCGATTCTCGGCTGGAGTGCCTTCTGTGTGGAGTCTGCATGTCCTCCCCACGGTCGAGTGGCCTCTGAAAGGCATGCGTGAGTGGGCGTGCCTTCGCTAAAGGTTGGGTGTCTGGCAGATTTTTATGGTGCCGAGTTGCCAATCAGCGGACCGGAGTTCCGCTGCTGTGACCCCTAACCGGGGAAAAGCCGAAAAGACTTTGGACTATTTACAAATCTTGATGTACTACCCACCCTATTTAAAATGTCATGGTTTGTCCTAAAGATTATTCCAGTTGGCTCTAAATGCTCCCTTAATTTCATCTGAAAGATTATATTGTAGCACACAAGCCTTTTCGTGTGTAATCTTTTTTTATGGCCAGAGCTCATAGCCTTACTAGTGACCAGTCCTTCACCCAATAATGGTTTATATAGAACACCCCACTTTCCGTAGACCTCATCCAAAACTTTTATTAGGGCCTGGGGATACCCTCTTTCCTGGAATGTATATTTTATCAAACTCTGCTTTCACATCTTCCAGGTGTGAAGTCATATGGGCTATTCTAACAGCTTGCCTTTTAATGATGCTTCATTTTTGTGCTAATGGATGATTGCAAATATCCATTACAGAAAGTATCCTTCCTATAAATCACGGATTTAAATCAACTTATGATATATGTATACAGATAATTCCTTTTCTATTTATAAGAAAATTCAAGGAAATCTGTGGTTTCGTACATACATGCCATAAACGTCTTTCTCTGGCCCATCCCACAGGATAAAATATCATCCAAAAATGTTGCATAACTTTTTATCCTATGCCAGAAAGGCCCATCTATTGCATACTTGGGTCTCCCATCCCAGGAGAACCAGGTTTGCATATATGGGGGCACATGCCGCCCCCATAGCTACACCCCTGATTTGTTAATAATCTCCGAAATAAAGGAAATTTATTTTAAAGTATTAAAATTCATAATCTCACTTATCAGAGTAACCTGTTCATGTAAGATCTGAAAATTCAAACGTTTCCTCAAAGTACTACCCTCCTTTTTAGGTATAACAGTGAAGAGGTCTTTTACATCATATGTTGAAACAAGAATTATGGAAGAAGGATTACATTTTTTTTTTTTTAAAAAGCCCCAAGAACTCCCATGAATCCTTTACAAGATGTGCTTTACCCATATGTTGCACTGAAATATCCACAAATACTGCCAGTGGGTGGGTTTTTGAACCACTGGCTGCTACTATAGGTCTAAAAGGTGGCATTAATACATTATGTATCTTGGGAATCTCGAAAAATAACTTATGTAAATTATACAACTCTGGGTCTTTTTCTCTTATCTGTTAAATATTCCTCCAAGTATGAATCTCTACGTGTATATGGTATATTGTCTGATTTTTTTTTTTTGGACACATCTACGTAAGTGGATGCGTCAAATAAGACTTTGCATTACATTAGTCTTATATAGGACTATACCCCCACCCTTGTCTGGGGTCTTTATGCAAATAGACTTCTTTCCTTAAGTCTAAGAATAAATCCTGTTACCAAAGTTAATGAAAATGGCAGTCTTCTTTCGTTGAAGGAACTGATTTATTTTTTTGAGAAGTGGTTATTTAAATTACCGAGGTGGCTATTGAGTTATATACATTGTTTAAAATAAGCGATGTGGTACCACAAGGTTTACGTTTGTTTAAATTTCCCTTTGGTATAAAATACGATGAAAGTACTGTGGATGACTTTATAATGTTTGACATGAGCATGAATTTAATAAGAAAGTGTCATTATGAAAAACAAAGGATAGATGTAACAAGTCGATCTGTTGAATGTTAAAATAAGGGAAGATTTACTATTTTTGCAATACAAGGAGTTGTATTTTAAAGTTTTAGATAAAGTATTTTTTTTTTTTTTTTTTTATAAAAAAAGGGATATAAAATATAGAAATAAGCAAGTATATCCCACAACTTGTTATGAACAATGATATGTATAGTAATGGTAAAGGTAAGGTGGCTAGCTACAGTGAAGTAGTGAGAAATTAACAGGGACAACTTGGATGGAATGGAACCACAGGATTTTCAAGGGGTGAGGCGCTCAGAAGGACTGGCACACAAATGCACAAGGGAGAATACAGCAGGTCCTATTACCCTCAACCCCAGAGGAAAAACAAATCTCTGGGGGGGGTACAATTAACAGATTCAGATGAACTGCATGAGATAGTAAACCCTTCTCTTCTACATACTATCTACAATTATACAGACAGATTTATTACTGAAGAGTAATTTAGCCTGTTGTCAAAAGGGGTGAAATTTGTCCTAGAAAGGCAATTTATTGGATGGCATTTTTGCTTTGAAACTTTGTTAAACTCCACCTTTGTTCTTTTCACTGAACAAGATGTTTTGACATCAACACCCATGGAAAATTTATCAAGAACAGATAGTGTTGGTAGTGTTAATGTGTAAGAGTGTATATAGTCCTCCACTACACCAATTGTTGAATACATATGAAAAACTAGTACTGGAAGATGTATATATGAATAAAAGGGATATTCTTGGGAATCTCACTAAACAAGAACATTTATTAGACTTAAGGAAAGGTAAATCTAGTCGCATGATGACCTCAGATAAGAGTGGGGGTATAGTCCTATATAGATCAATGGGCTACTCTAATGTAATACAAAATCTTTTATTTGATGCATCCACTAACGTAGGTGTCCAAAAATCGGATAAATATATCATGTACATGTACAGATTCATACTTGCAGGAATATTTAATGGATAAGAGAATAGGCCCAGAATTGTATAAAGATCCAGTTATTCCCATTTTTTTTGGGATTCCCGAGTTCCATAATTAATGCCACCTTTTAGACCTATAGTAGCAGCCAGTGGTTCAAAACCCCACCCACTCGCAGTATTTGTAGATACTTCAGTGCAACATGTTATGGGTAAAGTACATCTCATGAAGTTCTTGGGGCTTTTTGAAAATAATTATGGAATAAGGATTTAATTTTTTTTTTTTAACAGTTGATGTAAAAGACCTCTTCACTGTTGCACCTAAAGAGGAGGGTAGTACTTTGAGGAAACATTGTTTGGATTTTCAGATCTTACACATGAACAGGTTACTCTTGATTATGAATTTAATACTTGAAAATAATTTCCTTTATTTCAGAGGAGAATATTACCAACAAGTCAGGGGGTGTAGCTATGGAGGCAGAATGTGCCCCCATATATGCAAACCTGGTTCTCCTGGGATGGGAGACCCAAGTATGTAATAGATGGGCCTTTCTGGCATAGGATAAAAAGTTATGCAAGATTTTTGGATGATATTTTTATCCCGTGGGATGGGCCAGAGAAAGAAGTTTATGGCATATATGAACCAAACCACAGATTTCCTTGAATTTACTTGTAATAGAAAAGGAATCATCTGGATACATTTTTCATGATAAAAATGGATTTAAATCTGTGATTTATAGGAAGGCTACTTTCTGTAATGGATATTTGCACTTCCAAAGTAATCGTTCGTTAGCACAAAAGAGTATCATTAAAGGGCAAGCTGTTGGAATAGCCCATATGATTTCACAACTGGAAGATGTGAAAGCAGAGTTTGATAAAATGTCATACATGTTCCAGGAAAGAGGGGTACCCCCAGGCCCTAAAGTTTTGGATGAGGTCTATGCAAAGTGGGGTGTTGTATATAAACCATTATTGGGTGAAGGATGGGTCACTAGTAAGGCTATGAGCTCTGGTCATAAAGGTTGCATATGAAAAGGCTTGTGTGCTACAGTATAATATTTCAGATGAAATTAAGGGAGCATTTAGAGCAAATTGGAATATCTTTAGGCAAAACCATGATACTTTAAATAGGGTAGGTAGTACACCAAGATTTGTAAATAGTACAGAACCTAATTTCAAACAGTTATTGAGAATAAGGTAGATCTCATAGATATGACATCTGTAGGTACACACCCTTGTGGAATGTGTGTAGTCAATGCCCATATATTAATAAAGAAAAAATAATTTCCTTGAATAATAAACTGCATAGTAAAGTGCTATTCCAGAAAGGGAATTGTTTGACCAGTAGAATAGTATATTTGGCAGTGTTCATCATGCCAACATTTTTATGTTGGCAAAACAGAGCGGCATTTGAAGAGTAGGATATATTAGCATCTAAATGATATTAAAAATAGTTTATAATGCTCTATGTAGATATGCTCAAGCTTTCCAAAATTTTGATAAATTTGTTTGGTATTCTAGAAATAGTCAAAATACAACCGAGAGGGGGTGACTGGAAAAAAGCTGAAAAGGAAGGAAACTGAATGGCAGTGTAAGTTGGCTGCCATGTTTCCACCAGGCTTAAATGATTTTATATCTATAGCACCTTTTACTACATGAAAGGGATAGCCAAACCATAATGTATTTTATATTAAGAGTATATTCAGTGGGATATAAATTTATGCTGGTAATATGATGTATACATATAGAACATTATTTTTAAGCAATAGAAAGTAATAATTTTAGGAAGAAATGTGACTCTTGTAATGGTGCCTTTAAATATTGATTGATGTGAAATTGTTCAATCTCGCCGTTTGTTCTTACACACTGGTTCGGAGCCGATCCTCAGCTCAGAGTCGGCCGCATCACCAGCTCTGCATCTTCGAGAAAGCTCGAGGCACAGTAATATCCCATGATCCTCAGGTGCTAGCCCTCGGATCTAGTTTGCTGCTAGCAGCAGATCGCATAGAGAGGCTCGGGCCAGTAAAATTTATTTCTATTTTTCTTGTTATATACTTCTAATTTTACAGATTTATACTCATTCTTTATAGTGTTTGAGTTTTATTATATAGTTGTTGTTTGACTAGTTTAGTTAGTTTAAAATTCTTAGTAAAGGCCGTTTTCTGTCAGAATTTACAGTGTACTTAAAGGCAATTTTTTTTTTTTTTTTTTTTTTTTAAGTTTTTCTATTTTTATATATATCATAGTGTGCTGTTTGTGTTTTACATTTTATTTATATATATATATATATATATATATATATATATATATATATATATATATATATATATATATATATATATATATAGCATTTAAATTGTGTTATATAGGGATTTTTTCTTAAGTGTGCTGTGCTTTTTCTTGGATTTTTCCCTTTCTTTTAAAATGTCAGAAAATACCAAATCTGGTTTTAAAAGGTGTCAGTGCAGACGGAATATGTCCATTACTGACAACCACTCATCCTGTCTACTGTCTTGGCCCTCTCCACTTGCAGGAAGACTGTTCCATTTGTCATTCCTTTAGTGGGAGGGTCATGCTGGAAAGACGCAGGAAGTTGGTTGACAGAGGGTTGCTTAAACCAGAGTTTCAGGAGGCCCTGGACAAGGCTTAACAGGTTTCTAAGTCTTCGAAGGGGTTGAAGTCTTCAAGAGTGTCTGAGCCCAAGTCATCGGCTCCGAGCACCTCATTTCAGATTCGGACACCGGCTCCTATGACTTCGGTGCCAGGTGTCGAGAGTTTATCTCTGCACGAGGCTCAGGTCTTGGAGCCGTTATCGGAGGTACCACCATCTGCTATCCTTCGCTCGGTGACTGCTTCGATCCCTTCGACCCGTTCTTTGAGGCTGCTTTCCGACTCTGATGTGGACTGAGTGGTACAGAAGCTTATGGAGAACTCTGCTTTGTCCAAATTAATTGAGGCTTCGTCCCAGCTGGTTTCGAAACTCGAAGCTATTCCAGTTCCCTCAACACTTCCTCCTCAGAGACCTGTCGAGTCATCTGTGTTGGGAGTCGAAGAACTGATGATTGTAGAGCCTTCTGCCGAAGCCTCCAGTAGTGCTATCTGCTCCGTTTACCTCGACTCCTTCGGAACCAGCTGGAGAGTCTCTGAGCCGAAGATCTTTCCTGGGTTCCGGGGGGGATAGTCGAACCGAGATATCGGTTCCGACTCTTCCCCTTGGTGCCTCGGCTCAGATCAGTTCGGAATCCGTCCTATGTGTCGGAGCCCGTGGTTCTGATTCCGGAGAAACTACCTTCTTCGGGTCGGGGCACCGGTGCCTTTGACATCATGAGGAAGGTCTTGTCTGATCAGACACATACTTCATCAGTATCTTAGTCTCCTTCCCCAAAAGGTCCACGTTCTGCTTCTGTGCCTTCGGTGCCTACCAAGCGTCGAGACCCAATGCCTCAGAAGTCCCCACAGGGTGACTCTGGTTCCTCGGATGCATCCCCAGAAGCTCCTGCTGAGGATGTTCCGAGGAAACGACTGTGCAAGAGGAGGCACATAGATTCCCCTCAGGAATCTCACATCTGATACCGATTTAGATGAAACGGAAGGGTCCCCACAGTCCACCTCTGAGGATGTCTCGTTTGCCGACATTTCGGTAATTTTGAAACAAAGGGGGGACTGGCAAACCCTTACCCCTTCTGTGGATGAATCGGTCTTACTGAAGGCATTTTGGGACTCAACCTTCTACCTCCTGGGTGACTCCACCCTTTGACGATCTCATGGATCTAATAGCTCGGAGGACTTGGGAAACACCTGATACAGTGGAACCAGTCCCTTGTAAACCAAATAAATACATGACTGCCCCCCCCAAGATAAATCTTATCTTACAAAAGGAGTTCTCGTAGATACTATGGTGGTGGCGGCCACTAAAAGAGATGTCTGAATCATCCTCCTCTGTCCATCCTCCTAATAAGGATTCTAGGACAATGGACAGATATGCAAAGCACATATTTAGTTCGGCGACTTTTTCCATCCGATCGCTCAACTACCTTACGCATTTCACACGTTTACAGAGCTCTCATTAAGGAACTGGGAGATGCTCTCCAGGGACACAGATGCTGCTGTCGCCGAGAAAGTGACAGCGCAACTTACCCTAAATTCCATAGTTAACTCATCCATGAGGCTGATTTCATACGCAGCCGAAGGGTCGAGTAGAGCGGCAGCTTCAGTGATCGCCCTGAGAAGACAATCCTGGTTGCGCTTATGCTCCTTTGCGGAAGCCTTCAAGTCTTCCTTTGCCAACGCCCCCTTTGGTGCCTCCTTGTTTGGGCCCAAAATAAAGGAGACTCTCTCACGAGGTGTGAACAAGAAGGGAAGACCCTGCCTGCCGTAGGGGTCCGTTTTTCCGTTCCATCTAGACCCTACCCTAAAGGGCAACTAGGAGGAAAAATGTGGTTCCGAAAGACTCTGGGATCTTTTCAGCACACCCAAAGTGACACCCCCTCCAGAGGCAGAGCAGGGGGAAGAAATGGAAGACGCCGCCCAGCTGGCAGAGGTGGGTCCGTAAAATCAGGGCGACAGAGACCTTCTCTGGAAAGCCCTTCCAGCACTCATGAGTGCAGACCCGGCTGGCCTACTCTGGAGGCAGTCGGGGGTCGCTTGGCTTTATACCCAGAGGCCTGGCTAAATCTTACATCAGATTCCTGGGTAAAAAGCCTAGTTACCAGAGGCTACAACATTCCCTTCATAAAAATGCCACCCAACTCCAACAAACTCCCAGACGTTCCACCCAGTCTGCGAGACCAAGCAACCATAGAGATAGGAAGGTTGCTCGAAAACAGAGTCATCCAACCAGTTCCAGCGGACCAAATAGGATCTGGAACTTACTCAAGGTTCTTTTTAGTTCCAAAGAAAACAGGGGGCTGGAGGCCAATTTTAGACCTCAGCAAGTTTAAATACCTTTGTGAAAAAGGAAAAGCTCCAGATGGTCACGCTTAAGTCAATCCTCCCTTTTCTGCAGAAGGGCGACTGGATGTGCTCTGTAGATGTCAGACGCATACTACCATATCAAGATGGCCAGGGCGTCCAGAGATCACCTGGGCTTCCGGCTGGGGGCCAGTCATTTCCAGTTTCGCGCTCTGCCCTTTGGTCTCACCTCAGCCCCCAGGGTGTTCACCAAATGCATGGCAGTAGTAGCGTCTCACTTGAGACGAAAGGGATTCCGGGTGTTTCCTTATCTAGACGACTGGCTCCTGTCCGCCACCACAGAGTATCGTTTTCTACAAGCTAGGGACTACACCATCAGTCTTTGCTCTTCACTAGGCATAACTGTGAATTTTGGAAAATCTGTCATCGCCGTCACAGCGTATCTTATTTATAGGAGCACAGCTGGACACTTCCCTGGCTCAAGTTTACTCTCCCCCCACCAAGAGTATCAGACCTCGGGCATCAAATTTCTCTTAACAACAAGAGTCCCTGCACGTCAAATATTGAGTGCTAGGCTTGATGGCAGCCTCCCTTCTTGTAATTCCTTTAGGCAGGATGCACATGAGGATTCTTCAATGGATGCTATTCGCCCAGTGGTCGTATCTACAACTTCCACTGTCTCACGAAATCTTGATCACAAATTCTTGCAAGAAGGATCTCTTGTGGTGGATACACAGTCAAGAGCTAACACTAGGACGACTGTTTGTATTACCCAGTCCAGTAGCAACTCTAACCACGGACGCTTCCCTGGTAGGGTGGGGGGGATTCTTTCAGGGACAAACAGTCCAAGGTCAATGGTCCAACTTGGAGTACAATCTGCCCATCAATGTTCTAGAGCTGAGGGCAGTGTTTCTAGCGTTGCAACACTTTCACAAGTCCTTACCTCAGGGAACAGTGACAGTTCAGACGGACAACATGTCAGTGGTCTGGTACATAAACAAGCAAGGGGGAACCAGATCTTACCCGTTATGCAGAGTCACCCTCAGAATTTGGCAATGGGCAAAGTCCACTGGCCGCTTTCTGATAGCAACGCACATCCCGGGAGTGGTCCCTCAAACCTCAAGTGGCGGAAGAGATCTTCCGCAGATGGGGCCAGCCTTGCTGCGATCTGTTTGCATCCCCATTAAATACCAAATGCAGAAGCTATTTTGCCCTGTTTACCCCCTCCAGGGGGTGTCCCCAGGGACACACTGGTATACAATTGGCCCCCGGGTCTCCTATACACCTTTCCTCCTATTCCACTAATTCTCAGGTTTTTGCAGAAAGCCAAATGTCTAGACAGGACCATCATACTAATAGCCCCATTCTGGCCTCGACAAATCTGGTTTCCTTTCCTTCAATCTCATCAAGTGGAGGAACCATGGATGCTGGACCTGGAGCCAGACCTGTTGACGCATTCATCAGGAGTTCCTCACACCTTTCTCAAGTCCCTCAAACTGACAGCTTGGCTGCTCCGCTTCCCATTTTAGCCAGGTCGGAGTTACTATCCCCTCCAGTACAGCAAATTATTGTATCCTCCCACAAACCATCTACAAGGAAATTGTACAACAGCAAATGGAACCGTTTTACGCACTGGGACTCCAAACAAGGTATAGATCCATTCGGGGCTCCAGTACACAAGATACTAGATTTTCTTACCACACTTTTTTAAGAAGGAGCATCAACATCCACTATAAGGGTTCAACTGGCAGCTATATCCAATTTTCATATTGGCCGTGAAAATGGTTCTCTTATGTCCCACAGACTTTGAAGCCTTCATGAAAGGTACCTTTCACCTCCGTCCCCCCTTTCGTAATCCAATAGCACCTTGGAATCTTAATCTCATGCTGTCACAACTCATGTTGCCCCCTTTTGAACTAGCAGCCACAACTTCGTTAAAGTTCCTGTCGTGGAAAACACTTTTTCTGGTTGCCATCACTTCCGCCTGGAGAGTTTCAGAGCTACAGGCTCCATCTATCCGACCCACGTACATGATTTTTCATCCAGATAGAGTAACCTTGCGCACCAGTCCATCCTTCCGAAGGTTTGTTCGATTCAGAACAATCAATCTATCGCACTACCTACCTTCTTTAAAAATCATTCCAATAAGTTAGAATACACATTGCACAAGTTGGACGTTCACAGGCAACTAAGATTTTACTTGCATAGGACAAAAGAGTACAGAAAGTCAGATCAACTATTTGTCTCCTATGCTGACCAAAGGAAAGGACAGGCAGTAACGAAGGTTACCTTATCCAAATGGCTCTCAGATTGCATAAATTTTGTATATGCTGAATCGAAACAGCAACTCCCTTTCAAACCCAGAGCTCATTCTACAAGGGTGATTGCTGCCTCTTCAGCCCATACTGCTAGTTTGCCTTTAGATACCATTTGTGCAGCGGCAACTTGGGCAAAACCACATACTTTATCGCCCACTATAAGCTAGACAAAAGCTCCAGGGACAGGGCGACGTTTGGTTCCACTGTACTCAGGAATGTTCTCCCTTGAGCCACCCGGGGAAAAAGGAGCTAGGGACACTACCCGTGTGCAAGAACAAACGGCGAGATTGAACAATTTCACATTAAGTTATGTCTTCCCATAACGTTCCATGTGAATTGTTTATCTCGCCTTTGTTCTTACATTTCCCCCCCTCCATCACCCGTCCTGCGGTCTGGGAGAACGGTTTCAACTAAATTCCTTTTCAGCCTTTTCTAGATATGGTTAGCATGTTGTACATTAGTAATGGCATCTTTTCTCCTCTACTTTTGACAGTAGGGTTCCAGACACTGTGTAGTATCTGTTTAAGTGTTCTAGACACAGTTCTAAAAGGGATTCTTCTGGTATAGCAAACTAGATCTGAGGGTTAGCACCGGAGGATCATGGGATATTGTGCCTCGAGCTTTCTTGATGATGCGGAGCTGGTGATGCGGCCGATTCGGAGCAGAGGATCGGCTCCGAACCCGTGTGTAAGAACGAAGGCGAGATGAACAATTCACATGGAATGTTATGGTAAGACATAACATGCATTAATCTAAATGCTTTTGACTTTTGTATGAATGTATTCTGAAGTCTCACTTGATTTAAGATGAAAGCGCTAAATAGTATGTATAATTAAATAATTCACAGCTGGTGGTGTGCTGTTTTGGAACCAACTACCTTTTATTTACAAGTTTTAAGAGTGTTGTGAATTTTATAGTTTAATGACAAATTTGTCCCAGGGGTTCCACCTGTGTCAGTGGTGATTTGAGGTTTCTTATTTGGGGATAAACTCTTGGCTAGGCTTGTATGGGCCCCAGAGCAATTAGCCTAGTAATCTCCTATGATCCTGTGTTGACCATGTGAATTTTGACGTTTAAAAAAATTTTGAATTAAAATCGACCTCTGTATCCTCCATAGTGAGGAGAGCTTGTAGGGTGTGTTTTAGGCTTCTAAACATTGACCGTAACCCCTTGAGGTTTCTTTCAATTTGGTATTTATTTAGGTTTGACAATTTGGCATTGCCTGAAAAAAGCTGTGGGGGTTACCGGGGGCAGATCATTCTTGGCAAGGCAATGTGGTTAATGTCCCCACATGCTGGCAAATGTTGAATTTACTTTGGAATTGCCCTAGAAATAGCCAGTTGTTTCTCTCTCGTACTGTAGCATCATGCTTGGAGAAGTTGGTAGTATGCTTTTCAGTGAAAGGGATATACCTGTCTGAGAACTATTCAGAGATCAGTAATGTGTCTCCAGGTAGTCCAGGATGTTTACACAGATGGAGTATGCTAGAACCGTACTGGCATCTGTGGTGCAGTGACTTGAGTGTGAGTGCAAATTGGCAGATCCTGGCTCTAGATGAGTGACTATTCTTCCCTCGCTCAGTCTGGTGAGTGGGATATCTGTTGTACAGGAGTCCCCTATGACAAGAGTCCTAGGTAAAATGTTTGCTGGTCATACGGGTTTTACTCTAGGAGCTCCACTGAGTGTTGAGTGTATGTGTGCTGTTTGGTGTTGCTTTTGATAAGTAGTTTAGAGAATGCTGAGGGTAGGCATTGCCATTAATAGGCTTAGGAGGTCTTTGAGGTTTTAGAAGACCTTGCATTTTAGTGCCTCAACATAAGATGGCCAGTGAGGAGGTGGGTGTATTTTCTTGACAACCTTGTTTGTTTGCAACGTTTTTGCCTTCAAGGAAATTTGTGTATGTATATCTTTTGCACGTTTAAGGATTAAATAGTTGTCTCTGAATAAGAGACTATTGCTACAATGTTAGAGGATGCCCATATCTGCCAAGCTGTCTATGGAGACATTTGGAAATTGCATATCCTTGTTGTCTGACTTTATCTTTGCGCAAGTACTTTAAATTTATCCCAGCACAGAAAAATTGAAATTTAACTCCCAAGTTCTCTGGCTATCAAACTACACTTTCACCCTTTTTGGTGTGCTTCCCAACTTGGACCGGACAAACGCACCTTCTACCACAAGATGGATGATCCTTCTCTTGCTGTTTAAACGTGGCAAGAAGGAACTTCCAAGTTTGGTATCTACTTCTCTGAGGTACAGGCCAACACAGAAGGCCTCTGGCTGATGAAGTTTGCAGATGACCGCAAACTAGGAGCCATAGTAGAGTCCCCAAATGATGTGGACATCTACAAAACGGCCTCACTGAGACGCATGCCTGGTGTCGGAACCATGGCCTCAAGCTCCATGCCAAAAAGTGCATTGTCATCCCCTTTGGTAGAAACTCTGTACCCATGAACTGCCACATGGCCTAACACCGAATGTGTGATAAGAGACCTTGGTACCCAGGTGGACGGTAGTCTCCTTTAATCATACCGCCCCAGTAGTCAGGAAGTCCAATGTGGCGCACCATCACAAAAGGGTTCTCATCCAGGAAAGCTCCCCTCTACTTGACTCTCATCAGACCCATTATAATAGAGTACAATGTTTATAATAGAGTACAATGTTCCTTTTGGAAAGTACCTCAAGACTTCAGCAGCTGAAAAGGCCACAGAAGTACCTCACAGATTACTGGCCTCAAATGCCCTACACAGACAGTCTCAAACTCCAGCTCCAGCTTTACTCTGTAGTATATCGCCTACTCAGAGGTGA
>NC_056745.1:228157544-228255044 GCF_019279795.1 Protopterus annectens
ACTCTCAAAAGCTTTGCCTCCCAAGGTTATCCTCAGGGACCCTCTACTGGTTCACAGATTCTAAGCTTAGCAGAGGATCTTATCTCCTTAATTAGGGGCCCTCAACCTCATCCGGACAGGGGGCTCTCAACCTTCTCCAGACAAAAGGCCCAGGGTTGAGCCCTCTGATCCCCACTCCTCCGATAAGGCCTCTGATGGCTCTACTCTCTCGGACCACCAGGAGGAGGCTTTTTCGGCCTACGAGGATTCTGATTCAGCGGAATCTATTCCCTCGGCCTCCCCTCCTGAAGAGTTTTCCTTTGGGGAGACGCTACACTCCATGAGAGAGCATTTCCAATGGCAGGGCCAGGAATTCTCTGATTCCAGGAAAAGATTAAGGACCTTTTTACATTTGCCTCAGCATAGACCTTTAGCTTTGCCTCAGCATAGACCTTTAGCTATTCCTCCTGTTTTGAATGTCATTGATGATGTGTGCTCTGACTCTAGCACAACTCCTGATTCTCTCCCTCCGGCTCCTGCCAAACCCGATAGGTACTACAGGGTCCCGGACTCGCATCTTTACCTTTACAAGGCCCACTCTACTGATCCAGAAACTATTTCCCAGGGCCCTAAAGGGGTTGCAGCTGCCACTGCTAAAAATCCTCTCCCCTCTGAAAGGGAGTCCAGAGCTTTAGAGAGATGGGGTAAAAAAGTGTATACTTCTGCTACTCTTTCTATGAGGGCATTAAATTGTCAATTTCATATGATACAGTACCAAGAGTATTTGTTAGATGAATTGCATAATGTCTTCACCTGACCCCCTAGACCGCAAGTCACTTCAGGATCTGGTACATAACTCACAACATGTTAGCAACCATTTCCTGCAATGTGGTTATGATGCATTGGAAGCTTCATGTAGGTCAGCTATGACTGGCGCAGTCATACGTAGGCATGCTTGGCTGAAGGAACAATCTCTGCCAGACCATGTTAAAGCAAAGCTGCTGGATGCCCCTCTGGAAAAGCACGTTATTTGGCTCCACGGCTCAGGAGGTCCTAAAGAAATTTGAAGAAAGGCAAAATCCGTACAAACGGTCAAAGATTTTCTCCAAGTACAACTACCAAGATTCAGCAGGAATTGGCCTTCCAAGAATTGGTCCTTTCCAGACACAGAGAGGCAAGAACAGGCGTGCCAGAGGTAGAGGGCAAGCTAGAGGCTCCTACAGAGGACGACAATGGCAGCCTCCCAACCAGAGAGGTAATGCAGGACCTTCAACTGCTGCACAAGGACAGGCTCAATTACTTTACTTTGACACCGCCAACCAGGGCTCAATTGGAAGCACCTTTGGGCGGAAAGCTTTCTTTATTCTCAGAAAATTGGCACAGTATTACAAGGGACAAATGGACACTACAAATAATAGACAAAGGATACAGGTTTCATTTCCACACATTACCCAAAAGAAAGGGCATGCCAGACCTGCCACCGAATCAAAGGGCAGAGGCTTTGAAACAAATTTCCAGCTTTGCAAATGAAAGCTATAGAAAAGGTTCCTCTCTCAGAACAAGGCCAAGGATTTTATTCCAGGCTATTCCTTGTTCCAAGAAAAGAAAAACAATGGAGGCCTATTCTCTGCTTGTCCGCACTGAATACTTATCTCATTGTGCCAAAGTTCAAAATGCTGACGCTACAGCAGCTCCTTCCCATGCTGGGCAAGGGGGTCTTGGCTGGTAACTCTAGACCTCAAGGAGGCATACCTGCATGTCCCTATCAGACAAAGTTGCAGAAGACACCTCAGATTTCTTGCAGGGTCAGAGCATTATCAATTCTCAGCATTGCCCTTTGGCTTATCTACTGCGCCCAGAGTATTCACGAAATGCCTGGCATCAGTAATTGCACACTGCAGACTTCAGGGGATTCAAATATACCCATATCTGGACGACTGCCTTATACAAGCGGACAGCCAACAAACTTTGGTAAAACACTTGAATTATGCCATCCACCTACTTCAGGCCTTGGGATATACAGTCAACTTTCACAAATCAAGACTTGTTCCATCCCAAAGAATAACCTTTCTAGGTGCAGATCTAGATAAAACCACCCAAATGGCCTTCCTCACAGAAGAAAAACAAAATCGACTACCAGATTACTTCAAAAATTTGACAAGACAAACCCAGCTGACTGCAAGGAAAATCCTGCAGGCCCTGGGTTACATGGCTTCTTGCATCCTTCTGATTCAGCAAGCAAGACTACATATGAGGAAACTACAATGGTACCTAAGGAGTTTATGGACTCAGCACAGTCGCAGCCTGGAAACTTTGATACCACTCATTCCATGCCTTCAAAAAGAATTTCTGTGGTGGGCTCAAGCAAGCCAGTCAAACAGGGGTCTGCCTTTCAGCAAACCAATAGCCAGCCAAACCATTACAACAGACGCTTCAGACCACGGATGGGGAGCGCACATGGAGGGCAGATGCATTCAAGGTCTATGGTCACAAAAAGAGCTACGCATGCACATAAACCAGAAGGAAATGCTGGCAGTGATACATGCAGTCGAAGCCTTCAAACCCTTTCTGCATCATGGCCATCTGCTAATAAGGACAGACAACACCACGGTTATGTGATACATAAATAAGCAAGGAGGCACCCATTCCTATCCTCTTTGCAGGCTGGCAATGAGGCACCCATTCCTATCCTCTTTGCAGGCTGGCAATGAATCTATGGGAACTTTCCTTGAAGCTCAATATACAGCTACAATCTCAGTTTGTGCCAGGGAAAGACAATATACTGGTGCACAGCTTAAGCAGAAATATCATGGATGCTGCACCCAGACATCTTTCTACAGATAACACAATCATGGGGGAGGCCGGACTTAGATATTTTTGCCTCCCCACAATCAACTGAAGAAATTCTACTCAAGGACATACCACCCACAAGCATGGAAAATGGACGCCCTCTCTTTCAGCTGGAGAACTCTAACAGTGTATGCATTTCCACCTCTCCCATTAATGACCAAGGTTTTACTGAGGATCAGGACAGAGCAGTAAAAAGTGATTCTGATAGCTCCAGACTGGCAAAGACAGCACTGGTACCCACTGTTAAAGAGCCTGTCACGCACGAAACCATGGCCTCTTCTGACACAGCACAATTGCAAAACTCTGCATTCCAGCCTGAAAACCTTGCAACTAACAGCCTGGAAAATACCTTGACTCCTCCTCAGGACAAGCTATCCCAGAGAGTGAAATATTATTATGGAAGCTCGCCGGCCTTCCACAAGAAAGGCATATTCAGCAAAATGGAAAAGATTTCACATTTGGAACACCACAAAGGGCCTAGATGCGACAGTGATTAACATGGCACATATCCTGGAATACTTGGCAGAAATGTTCCACAATGGTCTGTCTTACTCTTCCATTAAAATTCATGCTTCAGCAATTTCAGCAGAGTACAATACAGATCCACCTGTCTTCTCTCATCCTCTCCTAAGACTGTTTCTAAGAGGAATCAAAAACATCAATCCTCCAAGGAAACCACCTCTACCTACTTGGGACCTTTAACTTCGTGTTGGAAAAAACTAACACTGCCTCCCTTTGAACCAGCAGCATCTGCAGAACTAGTTCCTGTCTTGGAAGACTGCTTTCCTTCTGGCCGTAACCTCAGCAAGAAGAGTATCTGAGTTACAGGCCCTTATGGCAGTACAGCCATTTCTTATTTTTCATCAGTACAGAGTTTCATTGAGAACCAATCCTACATTTATGCCAAAGGTGGTATCCAGGGTTTCATTAAATCAAGCTATTCACTTGACTACCTTCTTTCCAAATCCACAAAACAAAGGGGAGAAACTTCTGCACACCCTGGACATACACAGACAGTTGCGCTACTACTTGGACAGAACTAAAGGTTACAGAAAAACTGACCAGCTGTTGGTAGCATATGCTGCTGGTACACAAGGAAAAGCAATTTCCAAATGGACAATTTCAAAATGGATAGGGAATTGCATTCGTTTTTGTTGCTCCTTTCGTGGAAAAACTGTGCCAGCTAACATTAGACCTCATTCCACAAGAGCCACAGCCACCTCCACAGCCTTCTTCAGAGGGGTGGCTACCAAGGACATTTTAGAAGCTGCTACATGGAGCTCCGTGCATTCATTTGCCAAGCATTACAATTTACCTTTATATTCCAGATCCAGAGCAGGCTTTGCTACGGCAGTCCTGCAGGGCATTTTAGCTACACCATCCTTTACATAGTTCCTCCACTCCCAGATTGGCTATGGTATTCTACCCATATGTGATGACTGCAGATGCATCCTTGAAGGACATAGTACAGTTTTGTACTTGCCATAAATGTAGATGTCCGATAGGTATGCATCTGCAGTCAGGTTTTCCCTCCCTCCTTCCCCTCTGTGGTATTTCTTGGGTACTTACCCCTCTTATAGCTAGCTGGGGTGATCTATTATGGTGTATTTGTTTTTATATTATTGTGCATGTTTGGATTTTTAAATGCATCTCTCCAAATTTAGCCTTCCTTGGAGGGCACCTGGCATCCGGGGCAAGAAAAACTGAGGACGATGGCGTCGGCTGATGCTTTTATACCCCAGGCCCTCTGACGTCAGGGAAAGTGCAACATCAGCCGACGCCGGACCCAGACTTTGGAATCCGGCCGACCAAAGGGCTGCCTGAGGCAGGAGAACCCATATGTGATGACTGCAGATGCATACCTATCGGACGTCTACATTTATGGTAGGTACAAAACTGTACTTTCTGGCCTGCGGGTGGGGATGGGGGGGGTGGGGCTTGAAAATGGTAAATGCATTAATGTTTTACAAGAGAAATTTTCAGACTCCTCTAAATGTCACAAATCTGATGCTACGTTTACATTAACTTAACATACAACACTATTCTAAGTAACATTTAAAGCTTGGCATTTCAATACTGTGTTGCTGCTTAGTAAATTTGTCAGTTTACAATTGCATTTAAACCTGACTGATCTAGTTGCTTTGTTTTGCTACGAAAGGTGAGTGTTAAGTTCTCCTTCCCTCTGCAGTAAAAACAATGGAAAACAGTTCCACGGTTTTGTTTTATTTTTTTATTTATTTTTATTAGCTGCTGTGTTCCTGACATTAGCAGGATTAATTGCCCATCTAAGATTGACAGCAGTACCTGACTGGGTAAACTACAGATTTAACTGTCTGATATGTCATGCAGGTGGAGACTGGTTTCTCTGCAAAGTATGTGAAAAGTTGAGTTAAAAAAAAGGTGGGCTTTCCCTTCCTTTGACTCCAGTGCAAGGAAAATGTGTTTAAAAACATACAAGCCAGTTTCTGGTACCTCCACAATGCTGGAACCATATTGTAGGGAGAAAAGAAACCTAACGATAGTTGAACTGTATGAGAGGGTGGAGTTTTCCTTTAATTATAAAAGATGAGGCAGTCACTATTTGGGCTCTCTGAGAAGCCTGAAGGTACAATTTCTGCAAGTTGCGGGGGGCTTTTAAAGTATCTTACCAGAGTTATTGTGAGTCTAGAAAACTTAAGGTTTATTTTAGTTTGTGATGATGAAATCGACCTGGCAAAGGTGTTCAATGTGGTATCCTAGCGGGGATGGAGCTGAGCCCAAAACTGATTTTACAGTTGCACTATAATCTCTCTTTTTTTTTTTTTTTTTTTTGTCAGGAAAAAAAAAATCCAAATAAGACAAGCTGTTAAAAGAAACTGCCACGATTTCCGTTAAAAGCAGTCTGTATGAAGAGTGGGTGAAATTACTAGCATTCTGTGAAAAGAATTTAAGAGCTTGTATGCTAACTGAAAGGGTCAAAAAGGCCAAGAGCGGTCTGTTGGCAGAAATTGACAATTGTAAGCTGCAGTGAAGAGACAAAACCAAAGCAGTAACAAAAGGTGTAACAATCAAAGTGGTAGTTTAGTTGGGGCTATGAGCAGGACTCTGGAAACTTTTTTCTCTGTTAATAGTGCTTTTGTCTAGGTAAGGCACTTCAAAACTTGAGTACAACTTCCAAAAACTTGATTTTATAATTATGTAACGTGCATGGATTTAAAATACTAAATGGTGAAATTATAATTTTTTTTATAATATGTTACTAAAATAAAATGTTTAACTTTGCACCTCTGTTTTTAAAAAGCTGCTAAATTAGTCGTTTAGCCCTTTGGATGTTCCCACTTAAAGTCTAGCTGCCAGACAAGTTCTCTGAAATCAGTTCTTGACTGCTAAGATCCAGCTCTACAGTCAACTGGGGATATCTTTTAAGATGCAAAATATCCTGTGTTGCATTCAAGTGTATGTCTAGAAAGAATATCGGTCTTCTCCTTAGCTGTATAAATGCCCGTATATTTTTCTGAAGCGTCTCTTGGTGTTCCCAATGTAATGATAGGAGGTACTGCCAACACTATCTGGAATTTTGTAAATGTATGTCATTTGTGAATATCAAACTGATTTATACAAGATGCTTGTTACACGACATACATTTCTAATATATTTGTATTTCAAACTGATTTGTGCAGATGTAGATGTTTGTGTTAAAAAGGTATTTGTAAAGTGCTTGTTTGAAATGTATCCACAGTGTTCCCTACTGGAGAGTACAGAAATGTACATGCACTATTGTAAATGTATAAATGTATGTTTTAACAGAGGAAACTGTCTGTCAGACGAGGTTAACCTCAGTCCAGCAAATTTTAAAATATCTTAAATTAAATCTGTTTACAGACTAGGCCATAAATATGCTATCTCTTCGGTTTCAATGCAGCCAGAGATGCTGTACTAGGAAGCTTTCTGCATTGTCTGGAGGCATGGATGTATGAACTTATTTTGACTTCAGTACCTGCCACAGATGTGCTTGTGATTTTACAGGTAGGTGCTAAAATCTTGCCAGCTTCCAACAGTGGGATGTTGCATGGGAACTAGAAATCAATGACCCAGAAGTGGTGTCATTCTGCAGAAGTGATACTTTGTGAAGTCTCTCGGTGAGCCTGAGCATTCTGTCTTGGGCCTGACAACAAGGACCATTCACCACATCATCTGCCTTGCTCTATTGAGTAAGTAGGGAATAATTCTCTCAGCTTGTCAGGGATATAGTGAACTTAGTTTTAGATATTGTTTTTCTTTACCCAAGTCTGTCCATCAGTGTTTTACTTTCTGTAATTTGAACTCCCTGTCAATATACTTGGGTTTAAATATATTTAATAAAAATAAAAGACTAAGAATATACTTTGTGGCTGATCTTTGTAGAGATATTTAAGATGTTAGTGTTTCACTGTTGCAGTCATTACTCTTGGGTTATCCTGCTGGCAAGCTACCCTCGGTCGGCCAGAATTCCAAAGTCAAGGTCCGGCGTTGGTTGCGGTCTCCTTCCCTGACGTCAATGTGCCAGGGGTATAAAAGATGCAGCCGATGCCATTGACGTCAGTGTGCCAGGGGTATAAAAGATGCAGCCGATGCCATTTTCTTAGTCTTTCTTGCCGTGCGGTGCCCGAAGCAAAAGCCGTTCGCAAGTGCCGGTCGGCCGACTCCTGAGATTTTCAAATCCGAATTTCAGAACCGAAGTCTTCATTAAAGCCAAGTACCCCGTTGGGGAAACTTTTTTTTTTCTTGCTCCAGACCGATGTCAAAAGTTAACAATTTTATTTCTTGTGGGAAGCAAATACCTCAAGGATTTCCACTCTTACCGTATTCCTTGCCTAGGCCCTGATCACAACGTTGCTAGCTGTCGGTTTTGTGCTAGATTTAACCAACGCACTATCAAGCGTCTGTTTCATTTAACATTTCGTTACTTTGGCCGAAGATTTAATTATATAATGCTGTCGGACCAGCCGACAACCGGAGCTTACAAAAAACACAAGGACAAGGAAAAGGATAAGCATCCGAGGTCCAAAACAGACTAAGCCTCTGCTAGGCCAGTCGCCGGTTCTCAGTGAGGTGCTTTCGCAGCCCCTGGCATTTGCTACCTCAGAGCCATAGGCCGCTTCCGACTCCCACATGGAGCTGACTGGGCCTCTGGAAACTCAAGTTGTTCATCGTGTTTCACTGTTGCAGTCATGACTGTAGGGTTCTCCCCTGCCGGCAGGCAGTCCTCTGTCGGCCAGAATCCCAAAGTCTGGGTCCGGCGTCGGCTGTTCCCTGATGTCAGAGCGCCAGGAGTACAAAGCTGACAGCCGACGCCATGTTCTCCAGTCTTTCTTGCCGTGCGGTGATAGCAGATGTCCTTCAAGGATGCATCTGCAGTCATAACATATGGGTTGTCCTGCCTCAGGCAGCCCTTTGGTCGGCCGGATTCCAAAGTCTGGGTCTGGCCTCGGCTGATGTCGCACTTTCCCCGACGTCAGAGCGTCTGGGGTATAAAAGCATCAGCCGACGCCATTTTCCTCAGACTTTCTAGCCGCGCAGTGCCCGAAGCAGAAGCTGTTCGCAAGTGCCGGTCGGTCAGATCCAGTGATTTCAGCTACCGAAGACTTCGAAAAAGCTAAGTACCCCGTTGGGGACTCCTTCTTGCCTCAGCCGATGTCAGATAAAGTAAATAATTGTTTAACTTGTGGGAAACAAATACCTCATAAGGATTTCCATTCCTACTGCCTTCCTTGCTTGGGCCCAGACCATGACGTATCGTCCTGTTCAGCCTGTGCTTCCTTCAACCAACGAACTCTTAGACGTCGGTCGGAGTTTGCAGAGGAATTTTTTGGGGCTAGTTTTGCATATAAAATGCCGTCTGAGACTCCGACATCACATTTAGTGAAAAAACGGAAGGACAAGGACAGACACTCGCGGCCCGCGGTTTCGGCTGAAACTACGGTAAAGCCTACCGCGAGTGTCTCTGTTTCGGCCGAAACAGAGTCTTCGGAGATTCCGTCATCCGAATCCACTCAACTGACCACCGCGGCCCGGGAGGCCCCAGCTGAGTCTGCTACCGAGTTACCTACCGAAACCAGTGTACAGGATATGTCCGACACCATTCCTTTGGACATATCTACTCCTGCACGTGGGGCAGCTAGGCCCCCTGTGTCCATGTCCATTAAGGCTTTCTCCAGGGCTAAAGCTGCTAAACTTCCTAAGGCTTTGCCTCCCAAGACTACCTCCCGGAGGCCTTCCTTTAGTACTCAGATCCTCAGCCTTGCAGAGGACCTTATTTCTTTAATTAGAGGTTCACAACCTCACCCGGACAGGGCCTCTCACCCTCCACCAGCCAAAAGGCCCAGGACTGAGCCGTCTGACCCACACTCTTCAGATGGGTCCACGGATGGTTCTGAGTTGTCAGACCACCAGGAGGAGGCTTATTCGCCCTATGAGGATTCTGATGCTGAAGAATCTATCCCTTCGGCCTCCCCTCCTGAAGAGTTTTCCTTTGAGATTCTACACTCCATGAGAGAGCATTTTCAATGGCAAGGTCAGGAATTCTCTGAATCTAGAAAAAGATTAAGGACCTTTTTACATTTGCCTCAGCATAGGCCCTTAGCTATACCTCCTGTTCTGAATGTAATTGATGTGTACAATGATGTCAGTACAGCCCCTGATACTCTCCCCCCGGCCCCTGCCAAACCTGATAGATACTACAGGGTCCCGGATTCTCATTTCCATCTGTATAAAGCCCATTCTGCCGACCCAGAAACTATTACTCTGGGCCCTAAAGGGGTTGCGGCTGCCACTGCCAAAAATCCTCTACCTTCTGAAAGAGAGTCTAGAGCTTTAGAAAGATGGGGAAAGAAGGTATATACCTCTGCAACTCTTTCCGTCAGGGCTCTAAATTGTCAATTTCATATGATACAGTACCAAGAGTATTTGTTAGATGAACTGAACAAGAAGCTTTCTTCTCCTGAGCCCCTTGACCGTAAATCCCTTCAGGATTTGGTACACAACTCACAGCAGGTTAGTAATCATTTCTTAGTGTGGTTATGATGCATTGGAGGCTTCATTTAGGTCTGCTATGACTGGGGCATGTAGGCATGCCTGGCTGAAGGAACAATCTTTGCCAGACCATGTTAAAGCTAAACTTCTGGATGTTCCAATGGAGAAACAAAATTTATTTGGCTCCTCTGCTCAGGAGGTTTTAAAGTATGAAAAGGCAAAATCTGTGCAAACAGCTAAAGATTTCCTACAAGTACAACCACCGAGATTTAGCAGAAACTGGCCTACTAAGAATTGGTCCTTTCCAGAGACAGGTACAGACGCCCCAGAGGCAGAGGTCAATCTAGGGGCTCTTACAGAGGCCGTTAGTGGCAACCTGCCAACCAGAGAGGTAGTGCAACAGCAGCAGCAACAACAACAACTACTGCACCAGGACAGGCTCAATGACTTTACTCTGATTCCGCCCACCAGGGCTCAACTGGAAGCACCCTTGGGTGGAAAACTTGCTTTATTCTCAAACAATTGGCATTATATTACAAGGGACACACAGACACTGCAAATAGATAAAGGATACAGGTTCCACTTCCACACTTTGCCAAAAAGAAACGGAATGCCAAACCTACCACCAAATCAGAGGGCAGAGGCTTTAAAGCAGATCAACAACTTGCTTCAAATGAAAGCCATAGAAAAAGTACCACTTTCAGAACAAGGCCAAGGATTTTACTCCAGACTATTCCTTATACCAAGAAAAGAAAAACCATGGAGGCCTATTCTCGACCTGTCCGCACTGAATACTTTCCTCATTGTGCCAAAATTCAAGATGCTGACCCTACAGCAACTTCTTCCCATGTTGGGCAAGGAGTCTTGGCTGGTGACTCTATCTCAAGGAGGCATGCCTGCACGTCCCTATTCGACCAAACTGCAGAAGACACCTCAGATTTCTTGCAGGATCAGAGCATTATCAATTTTCAGCTTTGCCCTTTGGCTCATCTACTGTGCCCAGAGTATTCACGAAATGCCTGGCATCAGTAATTGCACACTGCAGACTTCAGGGGATTCAAATCTACCCCTATCTGGACGACTGCCTTATACAAGCGGACAAGGTAAATTTGATAAAAGACTTGGCCTATGCCATCCGCCTACTACAGGCATTGGGATACACAGTCAACATCCAAAAGTCAAGACTGGTTCCATCCCAAAGGATAACCTTTCTGGGTGCGGATCTAGACACAACCACCCAAATGGCCTTTCTCACAGAAGAAAAACAACTTCCAGATTACTTCATGAATCTGACGAGACAAGCTCAGCTTACTGCAAGGAAAATCCTGCAGGCCCTGGGTTACATGGCATCCTGCATAATTCTGATACCACAGGCCAGGCTGCATATGAGAAAATTACAATGGTATCCAAGGAGTGTATGGTCTCAACACAGTCGCAGTTTGGAAACTTTGATACCAATCATTCCTTGCCTTCAAAAGAAGTTCCTGTGGTGGGCTCAGGCCTGCCAGTCCAACAGAGGGTTGCCTTTCAACAAAACAAAACAAACCATCACCACGGACGCTTCAGACCGAGGATGGGGAGCACACATGGAGGACAAATGTATCCAAGGCCTATGGTCTCAAAGACAGATACACATGCACATAAACCAAAAGGAAATGCTGGCAGTGATGCATGCAATCGAGGCTTTCAAACCCTTCCTCCAAGGCCATCTGTTAATAAGGACAGACAACACCACGGTCATGTGGTACATAAACAAGCAGGGAGGCATACACTCCTACCCTCTATGCCGGCTGGCTATGAATCTATGGGAGTTATGCCTGAAACTCAGTATCCAACTGCAGTCCCAGTTCGTCCCAGGAAAGGAAAATACACTGGCAGACAGCTTAAGCAGAACTACCAGGGATTCACACTAATGGATGCTGCACCCAGACATCTTCCAACTCGTAACAAAGGCATGGGGAACACCGGAGATGGATCTATTCGCATCCCCCCTCAACCATCAACTGAAGACATTCTGCTCAAGGACATACCACCCACAAGCATGGAGGGTGGACTCTCTCTTTCAGCTGGAAAGCTCTAAAAGTAGATGTCTTCCCACCTCTCCCTTTAATGTACAAGGTTCTACTGAAGATCAGGGAGGAACAGCCAAGAGTGATTCTGATAGCTCCAGACTGGCCAAGGCAACACTGGTATCCACTATTGAGCATGTCACAGGCAAAACCATGGCCTCTTCCCCCTATAGCCTCTTCTGACGCAGAACAATTTCAAGATCATGCATCCCAACTTAAAAACATTGCAGCTAACTGCCTGGAAAATCCCTTAAAACCAAACCAAAATTTTTATCACAGACCGTGAAGGACATTATCATGGAAGCTCGCCGGCCTTCCACAAGGAAGACATACTCAGTGAAATGGAAAAGATTTTATCTGGAACACATCAAAAGGCTTAGATGTGACAGTGGCAAACATGACACATTCTGGAATACTTAGCAGAACTGTTCCACAATGGCCTTTCCTATTCTTCCATTAAGATTCATGCCTCAGCAGTTTCAGCAGAATAAAATTTGGATCCACCTATCTTCTCACACCCTCTACTCAAGCAATTTCTGAGAGGGATCAAAAATATCAAACCTCCAAGAAAATCCCCTTTACCTGCCTGGGATCTCAACTTTGTCTTGGAGAAGCTAACACTTCCTCCCTTTGAACCAGCAGCATCAGCGGATCTCCAGTTTCTGTCTTGGCAAACTGCATTCCTTCTGGCAATAACTTCCGCAAGAAGAGTATCTGAGTTACAAGCATTAATGGCAGTACAGCCATTTCTTATCTTCCATCAGGACAGAGTTACACTAAGAACTAATCCTACTTTTATGCCAAAGGTGGTATCTAGGGTATCCTTGAACCAAGCTATTCACTTGCCTACGTTCTTCCCAAATCCACAGAATAGAGGGGGAAACTTCTGCACACCCTGGATATACACAGACAACTACGCTACTACTTGGACGGAACTAAAAGTAGCAGACTGACCAACTGTTGGTAGCATATGCTGCTGGGGTGCAAGGAAAAGCAATTTCCAAACAGACAATTTCAAAATGGATAGGAAATTGCATTTGATTTTTACTCCTTTCATGGAAAGTCAGTTCCTGCAAACATCAGGCCTCATTCCACAAGGGCCACGGCCACCACTACAGCCTTCCTACGAGGGGTGGCTACCAAGGGCATTTTAGAAGCTGCTACTTGGAGCTCCGTGCATACATTTACCAAACATTACAATCTACCTTTATACTCCAGATCCAGAGCAGGCTTTGCTACTGCAGTCCTGCAGGGGATCTTAACTACACCATCCTTTTCTTATGCCTCCTCCCCCAGATTAGCTATGGTATTCTACCCATATGTTATGACTGCAGATGCATCCTTGAAGGACATAGTACAGTTTTGTACCTACCATAAATGTAGATGTCCGATAGGTATGCATCTGCAGTCAGGTTTACCCTCCCTCCTACCCCTCTGTGGTATTCCTAGGGTGTTTACCCCCTCTTTTTCTTCAAATTTAGCCTTCCTAGAGGGCACCTGGCATCTGGGGCAAGAAAAACTGAGGAAAATGGCGTCGGCTGATGCTTTTATACCCCAGACGCTTTGACGTCTGGGAATGTGCGACATCAGCCGAGGCCAGACCCAGACTTTGGAATCTGGCTGACCGAAGGGCTGCCTGAGGCAGGACAACCCATATGTTATGACTGCAGATGCATACCTATCTGACATCTACATTTATGGTAGGTACAAAACTGTACTTTCACAAGTGCCGGTCGGCTGACTCCTGACAATTTTTTCTAAAACTTCAGTCCGAAGACTTTCTTCTCCTACTCAAAGCTAAGTACCCCGTTGGGGAAACTTTTTTTCTTGCTCCAGTCCGATGTCAGAAAGTTAGTAATTGTATTTCATGTGGGAAGCAAATACCTTATAAGGATTTTCGTTCTTACTGTATTCCTTGCTTAGGCCCTGACCATGACCTAGCTAGTTGTCGGTTTTGTGCTAGATTCAATCAACGTACAATTAAACGAAGGTACGATTTTGCATTTCATTACTTTGGTAGGCGTTTTAATTACAAAATGTCATCCGATACGGTTCCGGCTACCGGAGTTCACAAACGACGCAAGGACAAAGACAGGCCTCTCAGGTTTGGCCATCAGTGAGGTGCTTTTGCAGCCCCTGTCGTCTGCCATTTTGGAACCAATGGCAGAAACTGACTCAGAGGAGCCAACTAGGCCTTTGAATATTTCTGTTGCAGGACCTTCGGACAATGCTCCTTCGGATGGGTCCGGAGCCGCTGTGCAGGTACCGGCTTCCAAAGGGGTTTTCAGGCCTACTCAGCTTCTAATAAAGGCAAAGCCAAAGGCAAAGATTCCTTCCAAATCAAAGACTGCAGCCCAGGCCTCTTCTGATCCGGCTCCCAAGTCTCAAACAGTTACTTAAGATGGCGGAGGACTTGCTTACTATGATTAGGGGGTCACATCCCCCTCCAGATAAAAGGCCAAGGCAGGAAGTTTATTATGACTCCTCTGATCAGGCTTCTGTTTCTTCTGACCAGGAATATTCTTTCCCTACTTATGAGGATTCTGATGCTGAGGAATCCATTCCTTCAGCTTCTCCCCCTGAGGATTTCTCTTTTGGGGAAACTTTGCATGAAATGAGGGAACATTTCCACTGGGAAGGACAGGAATATTCGGAATCTAAGAAAAGACTAAGGGATTTTCTTCCCCAACATAGACCCCTGGCTATTCCTCCTATTTTGGATATTGTGGATGATGCTTTTTCGGAGGCTAACTTAACTCCCGACTCTTTTCCTCCAGCTCCTGTTAAGCCAGACGGATATTATAGGGTTCCTGATTTCCCACCAGTTTTTATACAAAAACCCTACTGCTGACCCTGAAACCATTTCTCAGGGTCCTAAGGGCGTTAAGGCCGCTTCTGCTAAAAACCCCATTCCCACCGAGAAGGATTCCAGATCTTTAGAAAGATGGGGCAAAAAAGTGTACACTTTCTGCTACTTTAGGGCTTTAAATCGTCAGTTTCATATGCTGAAATACCAGCAATTTCTCCTGTGTTTTAAAACAAAAGCTAACTTCCATCTCCGCCTGTGCAGATAAGGAATTACATTACTTAATGCATGCCACTGAATAAGTTGGGAAGCATGGTTTACACTGTGGGTTTGATGCCTTGGAGACTTCTTGTAGGGCTGCTGCCTCTGGCACAGTAATTAGAAGGCATGCATGGTTAAAGGAACAAAATTTGCCAGATCAAGTAAAAGCTAAATTATTGGATGCTCCTGTGCTAATGTTTTGTTTGGATCTAAAGCTGAAGAGGTGATTAAAAAGATGGAGGACAAGGCAAAATCCATGCAAACAGTTAAAGATTTCTTACAAGTACAGCCACCCAGATTTAGTAGGAATTGGCCTACAAATAATTGGTCCTTTCCCAATTCAGACTGGCCTCAGAGGGGTAGATACAGACGCTCCCGAGGAAGGACTCAAACGCAAGCCTCTTATAGACCAAGACAGTGGACTGCTTCCACCCCTAGGGGAAGAGAGGACAGGTCGCAAGCTCATAGGAAACAAACTCAGACTCCCTCTGTTGGGCTGCAGGAACTTCTTGCCTGGAAGCCCCTCTCGG
The DNA here is from genome assembly GCF_019279795.1 of Protopterus annectens. Taxonomy (NCBI): domain Eukaryota; kingdom Metazoa; phylum Chordata; order Ceratodontiformes; family Protopteridae; genus Protopterus; species Protopterus annectens. The sequence continues at coordinate 228,173,030 of NC_056745.1, forward strand.
AGGAAAACTTTCTCTTTCACCTAAATTGGACTCGTATAACCCAAGACAAGTGGGTTCTGGATGTGGTTTCAAGAGTTACAAATTCCATTTTCATACCCTACCAAGGCCAAGCGGATGGCCAGATCTTCCGAAACATCAATGGTCAGAGGCCTTAAACCAGGTGGAAGCTCTCTTGGCTATGAAGGCCATGGAACTAGTTCCACTTTCAGAGATGGGACAAGGTTTTTACTCAAGGCTCTTTATAGTCCCCAGGAAGCAAAATTCATGGAGACCCATTCTGGATCTGTCAGTCTTGAACACTTTTCTAGAGATAACAAAATTCAAGATGCTTACTCTACAGCAGCTACTTCCAATGCTGACCAAAAATGCATGGATGGTAACTTTGGATTTAAAGGAGGCATATTTACACATTCCCATCAGGCAGGAACGCAGAAAATACCTCGGGTTCAAGGCCAGATCGAGGCACTATCAATTCTCTGCGCTGCCCTTTGGATTGTCTACTGCGCCCAGGGTCTTCACCAAATGCCTGACTCCAGTAGTAGCTTATTGCAGACTCAAGGGAATTCAAATTTACCCTCATCTGGACGACTGTCTTATTCAGGCAGACAGCAAGGATGTCTTACTCCAGCATCTAGAGTTTGTTCAGAATCTTCTCAAGTTCCTGGGATTCACTGTAAACAGTCAAATTTGACACCCTCACAACAGATAATTTTTCTGGGCGCTTCTCTAAACGCAACAACCCAGATGGCATTTCTGACATACGAAAAACAATTACAGCTGGCTTCAACTTTCAAAACCTTGGCAACTTTTAACTCTCCGCTATCTGCAAGGAGATTCCTGCAGGCTTTAGGTTACATGGCCTCCTCCATCCTTCTCGTACCATATGCAAGACTACATATGAGGAAAGTACAGTGGTACCTAAAAAGTGTGTGGTCTCAGCATTGCCACAGTTTAGACGTATTTATCTCCGTCCTGCCTTGTCTTCAAAAGGAATTCCTTTGGTGGTCCAAGGCATGTACTCTAAACAAAGAAAAGCCCTTCTGCCTCCTGCCACTCTGATACTAACCACGGACGCCTCAGATTATGCATGGGGAGCCCATTTTCAGGGCAACTGTCTGCAGGGCCTTTGGACAAAGGATCAGAAGCACCTGCATATCAATTTAAAGGAAATGTTAGCTGTTCAGAAAGCTCTATTGGCCTTCAGGAATCTTCTACAACCAGGACAACTACTGATACGGACAGACAACACCACAGTTATGTGGTACATAAACAAGCAAGGGGGATCTCATTCCTATCCCCTTTGCAGACTAGCCATGGATCTTTGGAACACAGCTCTAGCTTGCAATCTGGACCTTCAAGCTCAGTTTCTACCAGGGAAGCAAAACTTCCTGGCAGACGGTCTGAGCAGAAACCTTTCGGACCCACACGACTGGATGCTGGACATCGAAATATTCAAGATGATTACAGCAGTCTGGGGATGTCCTCACATAGACCTCTGCATCCCACCTCAATCAACTACAGATTTTTTGCACCAGGACTTTCCACAAACAAGCTTGGAAAGTGGATGCACTATCATTCAGTTGGAGAAACCTCTTTGGATATGCCTTTCCACCTCTTCCTCTTCTTCCACGGGTATTATTAAAGATCAAACAGGACAAGCCCAAGATGATGATTTTGCTGGCCCCAAATTGGCCTCTACAGTTTTGGTACCAAACACTGAAAAACCTTTGTCTGGAGCCCCCTTGGGTTTTACCACAGACTCCGAACCTTCTGTCCCAACACCAGGGTCAGGTTCTATACTCCCATGTCAAAACTCTCAGCCTGGCGGCCTGGTTAATCCAGGGTCTTTGATTCATTCTCTCCTACCCAAGCAGGTTATGGATGTCATTTTAGAAGCCAGACGTCCTAGCACTAAAAAATATTATGCAGGAAAATGGAAAAGATTTTGTTCCTGGATGCAGGCTCAGGATTTTGATCCTCTTCCTAACATTTCTCTGATTTTACTTTACCTGACAGACCTCTTACATAAGGGTCTCTTTCTCTTCCATAAAGATGCATGCCTCTGCTATTTCGGCTCATTATAATACAGACCCTCCAATCTTTTCCCACCAGCTCATGAGACAGTTTCTTAGAGGAGCGAAGAACTTGAGGCCCCCTAGATCTCCTCCCATTCCTGCTTGGGATCTCAACTATGTTTTGGAAAAGCTCACCTTGCCTCCTTTTGAGCCTGCTGCCACATCTGACATCAAGTTTTTATCTTGGAAGACAGCCATCCTGTTAGCTCTGACCTCTGCCAGGAGAGTTTCAGAGTTGCAAGCTCTTATGGCTGTGGAACCTTATATTATTTTTCATCAAGACAGGGTGTCTTTAAGGACTAATCCTACTTTCATGCCGAAGGTGGTTTCCAAAGTGGCTTTAAATCAAACTATTCACTTGCCAACTTTTTTCCCCACTCCTCAAAATAATGGGGAAAAGGATCTTACATTCCTTGGATGTACACAGACAACTGTTTTTACCTGGACAGAACCAAGGACATCAGGAAATTGGAGCAATTGTTTCTTATGCTTAAAGTTCCCAAGGTAAAGCCATTTCATAACGGACCATTTCTAAATGGATTGCTCATGGAATCCGATTTTGCTATTCACACCACAGAAAGCAAATCCCAGGGAGTATAAGGACTCACTCTACCAGAGCTGCTGCCACTTCAGCTGCCTTCCTCAGAGGAGTTCCTACCAAAGACGTTTTGGAAGCTGCAACTTGGAGTTCAGTGCATACTTTTTTCCAAGCACTACAATCTACCTCTGTACTCCAAGTCTAGGGCAGGCTTTGCTTCTGCAGTCTTGCAGGGCCTTTTAGCCGCCCCCTCTACTTTATGATCAACCTCCCTTTCTTTCTGCTTTGGGATTCTACCCTACAGTCGTGACTGTAACAGTGAAACACAATGAACATAGTACAGTTGTGTACACTTACTATAAATGTAGATGTTAGAGTGTCTTCACTGTTGCAGTCTGGGTTTCCCTCCCTCCTGTCCCCCTCATTTTTTTCTTGTGTGGTTCCTTTTTTCACTCTTCTTCTGAGGTGCATTTGCAAAGGGTATGGGACCTTACTCATTTTGGAACTCCTGACATCTGGGGCAAGAAAAAGTGGAGAACATGGTGTCGGCTGTCAGCTTTGTACTCCTGGCGCTCTGACGTCAGGGAGCATGGTTGAACAGCCGACGCCGGACCCAGACTTTGGGATTCTGGCCAACCGAGGACTGCCTGCCAGCAGGGGAGAACCCTACAGTCATGACTGCAACAGTGAAGACACTCTAACATCTACATTTATGGTAAGTGTACACAACTGTACTGTATTGGACCCTCTGAAATCATTCCCTCAGGTGGGTCAGGAGCCGCTGAGACGAGCATCTGCTTCTGAGGGTGTCTTCAGACCTACACAACTATATATTAAGCCATCTTCAGCTTCAAAGACTAAAGCAGCTCTAAGGACAAAGAAACAAGTACAGCATTCTCCTTCTCTGACTTCCATGCCTAAAAAACAGATGCTCAAAATGGCCGAAGACGTTATTAGTTAAGGGGCTCCCATCCTCCTGATAAGAGGCCTGGGCAAGAGACTGAGTGTGATTCTTCTGATCAGGTTTCTATTTCCTCTGATTCCTCTTCTGAACAGGATTACTTCATGCTTCCCTATGAGGATTCTGATGCTGAAGAATCCATTCCTTCAGCCTCTCCTCTCCTCTCCTGAGCATTTTTCTTTTGGGGAAAACCCTACATACCATGAGGGAGCATTTCCAGTGGGAGAGCCAAGACTTTTCTGAATCTAAGAAAAGGCTCAGACTTTCTGCTACTTCCTCAGCACAGACCCCTAGCTATTCCACCTGTCCTGGATATTGTAGATGTATTTTCAGAGTCTGGCCTGTCCCCTGACTCTCTACCCTCTGCACCTGCTAAGCCTGACCAGTACTACAGGGTCCCAGTTCTCATAAATTCCTATATAAAAACCCCGCTGCTGACCCAGAAACTATATCTCGGGCTCCCAAAGGGCTTAAAGCTTCCACTGCAAAAAACCCTGTCCCCTCTGATAGGGATTCTAGGGCTCTAGACAGATGGGAAAAGTCTACACTTCTGCTACCCTGGCTGTAAGGGCTCTAAATTGTCAATTTCATATGCTTAAATATCAGCAATATTTAATGTCGCTGCTTAAACAGAAATTGTTGACAAATACTGAAGGTTCAGAAAACAAAGAATTGCAGGATTTATTGCATGCAGCTGAACAAGTGGGAAAGCATACTTAGCAATGTGGTTATGATTCACTGGAGGCCTCGTGCAGGGCCGCGGTTACAGGTTCTGTTATTAGAAGGCATGCTTGGTTAAAGGAACAGAATCTGCTTGATCATGTTAAAGCAAAATTTATTAGATGCACTATTACAGCATGATACTTTGTTTGGTACTAAAGCAGAAGAGGTGTTGAAAAAAATGGAGGATAAAGCAAAATCAATACAGTCAAGGATTTCTTACAGGTGCAGCCACCCAGGTGTAGCAGGAACTGGCCAACTAAAAATTGGTCCTTTCCAGTGTCAGACCACAAAGAGGCAGATGCAGGCGCCCCAGAGGCAGATCTCAGCCCCAAGGCTCATAAGGCCTAAACAATGGGGTGCTCCTACCTCCAAAAGCAGAGAAGCCAAATCACAGCCTTACAGGAAACGGTCCCAATGACTTTCCTCTACCAGATCCAAGCACTTTTCTTTTGGCAGCCCCCTTAGGGGGAAAACTAGCACTTTTCTCATCAAATTGGCAAATGATGACCCAAGACAAATGGATCCTGAACATAGTGTCCCAAGGCTTACAGGTTCCGTTTTCACACCCTACCAAGGTCAAAAGGTATGCCAGACCTGCCACACAATCAATGGACAGAGGCACAAAAACAAATTTCAGCCCTCATGGACATGAGGGCCATTCAGCAAGTACCACAAGAAGAGCAGGGGCAAGGATTTTACTCCAGACTTTCTAGTACCCAGAAAGGACAAAACCTGGAGACCAATACTGGACCTGTCAATTTTAAATACGTTTCTGGAAGTTCCAAAATTCAAGATGTTGACTCAACAGCAGCTACTGCCAATGCTGGGCAAGAAGGCTTGGCTCGTAACTTTGGACCTAAGAGGCATACCTGCATGTCCCAATCAGACAATCTTGCAGAAGATACCTCAGATTCATAGCTGGCTCAATGCATTACCAATTCTCTGCACTGCCCTTTGGCTTATCTGCTGTGCCCAGGGTCTTCACAAAATGCCTGGCACCAGTAATAGCATTTTGCAGACAAAAGAATCCAAATATATCCCTACTTGGACAACTGCCTAATTCAAGCAGAGAACAAAGACATTCTTCTGAAGCATCTGGCGTTTGTAAAAAGACTAATTGGCCTAGGGTGCACAGTAAACGAAAAAAAATCAAACCTAGTGCCCTCTCGAGAGATAATCCTGGGTGCAAGCTTAAATACAACTGCCCAGATGGCTTATCTCACGCCAGACAAAAGCATCTGACTACGTACTTCAAGAAATTGGCAACACAAACCCACTTATCCGCAAGGAAAATCCTGCAGACCTTTGGTTTCATGGCATCTTGCATTCTACTAATTCCGTATGCCAGACTGCATATGAGGAAACTACAATGGTACCTAAAATGTGTTTGGACTCAGCATTGCTACAGCCTGGAGACAGTAATTCTGCTCATTCCCTGCCTACAACAGGAGTTTCGATGGTGGGCAGAAGCCTGTCGCCAGAAGGGTCTGCCATTCAGTTTACCCACAGCCAGACACTGACAACAGATGCATCAGATTATACCTGGGGAGCCCATATTGTAGGAAAATGTATTCAGGGCACATGGTCTTCAAACCAAATGCATCTTCACATCAGTCAAAAAGATGCTAGCTGTTCAAAATGCCCTGGCAGCTTTGAAGGACCTGCTTCATCCAGGACCGTTACTGATGGAAAACACTACGGTCCTGTGGTACATAAACAAGCAGGGAGGTGCACATTCCTACCCACTATGCAGACAAGCAGTGACCTTATGGGACACAGCATTGGCTTTTCAAATTCACCTGCAAGCACAATTTCTGCCAGGAAAAACAAAAACTCTGGCAGATGAACTAAGCAGAAACCTCATGGATCCCCAAGAATGGAAACTGGATCCACAAGTCTTCAGCATGATAATAAGGAAATGGGGATGGCCAGACATAGATCTATTTGCCTCCCCTCAACTGCCAATTGCAGAGATTTTGCACAACTATTTATCGCAAGCATGGAAAGTGGACGCCCTATCCAAAATCTGACTGTATATGCTTTTCCCCCACTGCCTCTCCTTCCCAGGGTACTCCTAAAGTTCAGACAAGAGAAGCCAAAAATGATACTGATTACACCAGACTGGCCATGCCAGCACTGGTACCCAATCCTAAAGAGCTTGTCTCAAGGTCGAGCATGGATATTGCCTCAAACTTCTCACTTTCTGACCCAACAAAGCAATCTGATTCTGCACAGCCACCTCAGGACCTTAAATCTGGCAGCATGGTGGATAATGTAGCCATTCAGAACACTCCTCTTTCAAAAGCTGTTATGGATGTTATCTTGGAGGCCCAGCCCCAGAAAATCTGATGCAGAAAAATGGAAGAGATTCTGTGCTTGGAACCAGGAACAAGGCTTTGACAAGTGTGTACCAAATATCCCTCGGATTTACCCAACTGAGATGCTGAACAAAGGCCTTTCCTTCTCATCAATTAAGATTCTGCCTGCCATTTCAGCCCATTACAAAACGGAACCACCTATTTTTTCTCATCCTTTAATAAGGCAGTACCTCGGAGGGGCCAAAAACATTGGGCCTCTAAGGAGAGCACCAATTCCGGCCTGGGACCTCAATTTATGTTTTGGAAAAACTCACTGCCCCCTTTAAAGCCAGCATAAACAGCGGATATAATTCTTATCCTGGAAAACAGCTCTGCTCCTAGCAATAACTTCAGCGAGGTGGGTCTCGGAGCTACAAGCACTCATGGCTGTGGAACCTTTCATCATTTTTCATCCAGACAGTTTCTCCGAGGTCAAACCCTACATTTATGCCTAAGGTGGTGTCCAGTGTGGCCCTTAACCAAACCATCCACTTGCCAACCTTTTATCCTAATCCACAGAACAAGGGTGAGAAATTCTGCATTCTTTGGACATACACAGGCAGTTGCACTACTTCTTGGACAGAACTAAGTCTTTCAGAAAGACTGAGCAACTTTGTGTCATATGCTACAGGATCACAAGGAAAGGCCATCTTAAAACAGACCATTTCAAAATGGATAGGCCGTTGCATCCATTTCTGCTATTTTCAACATGGCAAATCAGTGCCCAAGGGCATTAGGCCTCATTCCACCAGAGCAGCAGCCACTTCAGCAGCCTTCCTCGGAGTACCAACCAAAGATATCTTGGCTGCAACCTGGAGTTCATTGCACACCTTCACAAAGCGCTACCACTTACCTCAGAGCAGGCTTTGCCACAGCAGTCCTGCAGGGCCTCATAGCCTCTCCTAATCCTATTTAGCCCAGCCACCCTTCCTCAGCTTTGGGATTCAACCCAAGAGTAATGACGGCAACAGTGAAACACGATGAACTTAGTACAGTTGTTTACCATGAATGTAGTATATTCACTGTTGCAGTCCAGGTTACCCACCCACCACCCCCCTTTTCTTTGCTGGGACTTATCTGCACTTCTCTATCCTATACAACCTATTTGGTGTATTTGCTTGTAGATTTTTATTGACATATTTTTCAGCCTACCACATTGGGGGCACCTGACATCTGGGGCAAGAAAAACTGAAGAAAATGGCGTTGGCTGCATTTTTTATACCCCTGGAGCACTGACTTCAGGGAAGAGGTGACAGCAACAGACGCCGGACCTAGACTTTGGAATTCTGGCCAACCGAGGGTAGCCTGCCAGCAGGATAACCCGAGAGTAATGACTGTAACAGTGAATACACTCTAACATCTACATTTATGTTAAGTACACAACTGTACTTTTTTGAGTACTTGCATACACTTGTGTGGGCCACTCCTAATAACCTTGCTTTTGGTCAAATTGCCATTTTGTATTTCACTCTGTATATTGGGTACCCTTGGAAGAGCCTTAAGGTATTGGGTACCCTTGGAAGAGCCTTAAGGTAGCTGGCAGGAGTGTCAGGCAGTCATAACTGCATTAGTCAGGCAGAAGAGGCATAGCTAGTAAACCTGTGCCAGCCTTTCTCAGGGGTGTTGCCTACTTGGGCAGGGACATGAAGCAAGTGTTTAACAGAGTGTGTGCTGGAGGTCTTGGCTTGGACACTCAGCTGAGGTCTTAACTCTATAGCTGTGCCAGTGGGGAGTCTTATTGGGGATCTGGAGAAAGAGGGAGAAACAGCTCTGGACAGACTGTTCCCCATGTGCTCTTAAGGGAAATTGTGCTTGCAGCAGAGAGCTGCATCTTGGAGATGCTGTGTGTGTGTGTACCTGTTCTCCCAGTGAATGCCCCCAATGGTACCAGTGATGAGGATTGAGGCTCCTTTACTACTGGCCCAGAGGTGGTGGGGTGTCACACCCACTAAAAGGAAGTACAGGTTTTGTATTTAGCCAGGTGAACACCTTTGCCATAGCTAAAATTTTGTGGCTTATTTTTCTCTTGCCTGTATGCCAGTGTGTTCACCTTTAGCTACAAATTGTGGCAGGAGCCACTTTTAAAAATCCCCCCCTTTTTTTCAAATTTCCTTGCTTTTTCTTTCTTCCAATTTTTTTGATTTGTTTTGTACAACAAAACCAGTTTCTCATGATCTCTGGAAGGTGAGAGTCTTCCAGTTGGTGATTTAGAACGTATTTGATTGCCCAGGCGTTTGGATTGTAGTTACTGACTTTTCAAAGTTCTTATCAGTAAATGGTCCCAAATTAACTATTTTCAATTATTTTTGTTGGACCATGGCACAGTTTCTGCTATTACTCTCTCCCACCACCACTCCCTTAAGCAAGATTCTTTCGGCTTTTCCTGGTTAGGGGTCGCCACAGCAGAACTCCGGTCTGCTAATTGGCCGTAAATTTTTTACAGGTGCCAAGATGCCCAACGTTCAACGAAGGCACACCTATTCTACGCATGTCTTTCGAACGCCACTCTACCGCGGGGAAAGGGATGAAAACATTTTTAAGGGCTAATCTCTCTCTGAGAACATATTAAAATTTCGCTGTCAAAAACATTTCAGAATTGTATCCTTGCCAGTCTAAAATAATCCTTTGACTATGCTATTTTTATGGTTACTTGTATAGTGGTGATGAGAATTGGAGAATGTCTGTTTCCTGTATTTAGTCAGAGTAGAAGTTTAGTAATTTTAAGTCTCATTTTAAGTGTATTCTTTGAAAGTTGATGTGTAAAATTAAAGGGTGTGGTAGTTTCGAGCTGTTCTATACATTTTTAAGCTTCTTGTTGATCCTCTTTCATAAGATGGATGGTGTATTCAAGAATCTTGTGTAGGCAGTCCAAAATGCAACAGAACATGTAGAGTCAAATGTATTTCTGTTTCCAGACTTGTAGGACCCAGTAAGCATATATGAGAGCACAAGTTGCCCACCATAGCCACACTGCTTTTGCTGGTGAAATTGCCCTTTGAAAGTATAGGAAATTGTTCTTGAGGGTTGATATTAAGCCCCATTAATTCCACTACCAATCTATCATTTGTGTAAAAAAAAAATTGCTCGTATCCACTGCCTCCTTTTACCAATGTAACCCTGGAATATGAGGGAATGACAGAAAAAAATCAATGTCAGTGGTTGTGAAAATGAAGTCCTTTGTGTGTAAATCTTTTCCAGGTTTGCCAAAGAAATCCTAGGAGTCCATCTTTTCCAGGTTTGCCAAAGAAATCCCAGGAGTCTCTTAACATGTAGAAGTACTGTTGTAGAGTAGCTAGAGTTTTCTGTCTAAGTGGCCAGTGGGTAAGTTTTGGAGCCGTCTTTTACAGTTGGCCTAAGTGGAGGGTATGTGATGTCTTTATGGCTGTTTGGTTCCCCAGAAATTGATATTTGGGAGTGTTCTACCTGCAGTAATTTTTATGTTGGCATCATTGTCCCCTGGTACAAGTAAGCTAAGTGACTTTATGTTCCTGGTAGTATCATTATGGGAGACTGGTTTACATTGGTCTGACTTGGGGATTGGGGAAGTAATGGAATATTAAACTATTATAATACTAAAATTTCTAATCCCCCTGCCTTTGGGTGTCATTTAGTTGTAGGGATCTGTCGTTGGCTAGTTTAACCATTCCTTTTTATTGTTTAACATCTGTGGATTTTGTGGGCTGTATGGCATTCACACAAGGCTTTTTTTTCTTTCTTCATTCAAACTAACCAGAATGTAAAGCTGTGGATTGTAAATATCTCTTGTTCCCTAGGTTTACTTTTTCAGGGTAAAAAAAATGAAAAGACCAATGGTCTAACCACAGCTGAAGATAAAAATGGAATAATCCATGTCAGGGAAATAAATCACTTGCAGCTTCACAGTAGTGCCCTTTATAAAACCAAAAGTTGTAACTGAGATGTAGTAGTCAAGGTAGGAAACGGTTCACTTGCAGTTTCGCACCACTTTATTAACCAAGAGTAAGCGTTTTTGCGATCCAAGTCAGCTGATCGCTTCTTCAGACTCATAAAAACAGTTAAACATTGTTATTTAAAATATGGTTCAACCAATGAAAACACATATAGAACTAGGACGTAGACTAAATTGCATACATCAGTACATTAATTTGCCTTGTATTCTGCATAAGATGAAATAAAATATACATACAACGGACACATTTTATGTAATAATCCATATTACTTAATGTTTTAGTGGTCTGGATTTTAAAAAAGGTTTCAAGGAAACAACATTGTTCAATCCAGGAGACCTATCTGCCTGAAGTAGTAAAATCCATCTTTGTTCGGCTTCCTCTACCTTATTCCTTATATCACCTCCCCTCTTACTTTTATTTCTAAAACCATGAAATTAAAAATGTTTCCTATCTTCTTCCACATGTTTTGCTAAAGCACTTGTGCCTTTATTTCTTGTATCTCTAAGGTGTTCAAGGATACATTCCTTTAGACACCTATTGGTTTTGCCTATATAAAAGGCATGACAGTGCAGAAGCTGAAATAAACCAAATTTTGTGTTCTGCAGTCAGCATAAAAATCTATATCAATTATAAATCCTAGTGTAGGATGTTTATATGTAGATATATTATATAAATAGTCACATGCTGTACAATTTCTGCAAGGAAAAGTCTCCTGCCTATCGATCATTCTTTCATTGTTTTTGGATTTATAACAGTTGCCTTTTTTTTTTTTAAGGACCTCTTATTTCTAAAAGAAAAGCTGTCTATCTTCTAACAATTCTCTCAAGTCAGGATCCGACAATAAAACATTCCAATTCTTCTCAAAAATATTACAGAACCTTCTGATGTCACTTGAATAAGTTATAGGGAATCTAACTTTAAAATCATGACCTTCCTTGCTTTTAACATCTTTTATAGTATTTGAGAAGAGCGGTTTACATCTCCCATCCCTATTTTCAATGGTATATTTAGAGCTTTCATTTATGTCTTTCTTACTATAACCTCTGTAAGAAGTCTTTCTCTAATATAGTCATTGTCTTCACAAAGCCTTCATCTGTATTATAGGTTCATATGTTCATACTAGGCTATCTGCCCTAGGGCATTTATAAGCCTAGCCCAAAGTTTTGTGGCTTTCACCACCCCTTAAGTTTGAAAGGTACTGTGCCCATTAGTTTACCGTGCCTCTGTCCAGCAGTGACACTGAGGTGATCCCCAGGGTAAACCTGCGATCTCCCATCCATTGGTCAAGATTTCTCTTGAACAGGGCCAGCGAGGTGCTCTGCCTCACATGTACCGGGATTTTGTTCCACAGCATAGGGAGTCTCTGGGTGATGAATCTGTCCCTCCAGTACGTCCTATTTATAACTGTGTTAAGGTTTAAGTCTCTTCCTCTTGTATTTCTTGTGGATTTAGATTTTTTGAGGTGGAGCATGTCCATCAATTCCGGGTTTGACATGGCCTTGTATGTTAGGCACAGGTCACCTCTGAGCAGACGGTATGCGCCCGAGTAGAGCTGGAGTCCCTTCAGTCAGGCAGCATAAGACATATTTTTGAGACCTTTTATCCTTTTGGTGAGGAACTTTTGGGGCCTTTCAATTGCTGCAGGTGTCTGGTAAGATACATTCCGAATGGGGCATTGTACTCTATCATTGGTCTGAGTGATGAGTACAGGGGAACAATGACCTCCCTTGATCTAGATGCGAATCCCTTCATGATCAGGTGGGCAATGTAGAAGGTTTTCCTAACTACCTTGGCAACGTGGGTGTCAAATGAAAGGTTACTGTCAACCTGGGTCCCCAGATCCCTGATAACCTCTTCTGTGCTTAGTGGATTGCCACCTATGTGGTAGCTAGGGGTAACCTTGTTTTTCCCGAAGGGTATGACTATGCATTTTTTGGCGTTTAACTTTAGGCCATGGCTCTGGCACCAGTTATCTGTTTCTATGAGACCCTTCTGGAGGATATCTGTGTCTGATGTGTTTTCAACTATGGCGCCCAGTTTGCAGTCATCTGCAAACTGTCAGCCATAATCCTACTGTGTTTGCCTGTACTTCTGAAAAGTAGATGCCGAACAAGAGGGGGCCTAGGACTGATCCCTGTGGGACACCACTTGTGACCGGCTTGGAGTCTGACATGGCGCCAGCCACTCTGACCCTGTGGGTTCTGTCACTTAGCCAGTTTGCAACCCATCTTGTGACATATGGGTTTACATTTAAGTTGGTGAGTTTTTCTATGATACCAGAGTGGGGTATTGTGTCAAGCTTTTGCAAGGTCAAGGTAGGCTGTGTGGACTGCCTTGCCCTCATCAATGGCTTTGGTGACTGTTTCAAAAAAATCAACCAAGTTTAAAAGGCATGATCTGCACTTGACAAAGCCAAACTGGGTTGGATCCAATGTCTGCAAGTCCCCTATGTCTTTGAGTTCCATTATGATTCTCTCCATAGCTTTGCAGACTAGGCTTGTCAAGCTGATGGGGTGGTAATTACCAGGGTCAGTGGAGGCACCGCCTTTGTGAAGTGGGACCACAGTTGCCGTACGCCACTCCTTGGGTACGTATCCTGAGGTGAGGCTAAGATTAAACAGTTGCCCTAACAGCGGGTTTAATTCCTCATTGAGTTCATGGAGCACACAACCGGGGACACCATCTGGTCCCATAGATGCTGTGTTTTTTGCCTTGGAGAGCGCAGTTTTCACCTGAGCATTTGAGATGTGTGGGAGGCTGCAATCCGCTGGGATAGATATCTCTCCTTTTGGGGGGGGGGGGGGAATTTGCACTGAACCTGTCAGCCAGTATGTTGGCAATGTCTGTTGGTTCAGTGATTTTTACATCGTTTTGAACTAATTCTGAGCATATCAGGGAGCTTCCTCCCAGGTTTCTAACATAGCTAAAAAAGGCCTTATGATTGTCTTGAGACCTTAGCGACTTTTCTTTCAAAATTTGCCTTGGATGATTTTATGAGCGATCGTAGTTTTTTACTTGATCAAGGGTGTCTTCCCTTTTTAAGGATTTTGCTCCATCTTGTAGAAGCTTTCTCCTTTTATTGTAGAGCTTGTTAATGGCTGGGGTCTACCAGACTGGGCGCTTGCCTTTGGTGCAAAGAGTCTTTGTTTTGTTTGGGATTGCCTGATCCATGCAGTCCTGGAGGTGCTGATAGAAGGCATTTATAAGTGATTCAGCTGTTTGCATAATGGTTTCCGCTGGCTCGGGGGCCTTGAAGGAAACCACATGAAGTTGGCTTTTGAGAAGTTCTTCACTGTGGTCTTTATCTGGGGTGGGGGCGGGATGTGGACTTCCAGTGAGAGATTAGTTATCTGATCTCACCAATGAGGGGTACACCTCTGGTGCTGAACATTGTGTCCCCATGTTCGTGATATCTAGTATATTTTCTCCTCTTGTGGGGATGGTGACTAGTTGTTCCATGGCATTTGAGTTTATGAACTCCAGGAACCTTTGGGCTAGAGTGTTGGGGCTTGAGTAATGATCCCAGTCTATATTCGGGTAGTTGAAATCACCTAATATGATGGTGTTTGGAGATGCATTTATCCCCTCGAGTGTTTTCAGGAAAGCTGTGTGATCCTGAGTTTGAGAGGGTGGCCTGTAACATGCTACAAATTGCAGAGCAGTCTTTCCTACGGTTACTTGCACCTGGATGGTCTCCAATGCTTCGTACGTTGCCACCAACCTGGAGGTGTGGGTATCCTTGATGAATATGGATACCCCCCCCTCCTTTCTTGGTGTGGTCCAGATTTTAGGGCCGGAACGCATGATATGAGGTAAAACCTAATAGTGCCGGGGTGCTCTCAGGAGCCTTGAACCAGGTTTCAGTCACAACACAGACATCGGTGTTCTCCATACTGAGAAGGGCCTCGAGTGCGTGCATCTTGAGGTTTAGACTTCTGGCATTGAGCAGCATTACCCTTAGTTTATTTTCTTTTTTGTGTTCTAGGGTGGTAGGTTTAGAATTTGAGCCTTGCCTAAAAAAAGCACTATGGGGGTGGCAAGAGCCTTTGCCAATATCCGGAAGCCCAGGGGTGACGGGTGCAAGCCGTAACTTGCGAAGCAGCGTGGCCTGTCCAGCATGTCGTCCCAGGCAGACAGACATTGGATCCCCTTTGACACCAGAGATTAAGCCAATTATTAAAGCTGATATCTTGTCTTTGTATTGTGGCATCATTCTTGCAGGTAGGATACTGGTCAGGGTCATACCTGCCTGGGCTACATAATCAGAGAGCTCCTCTGTCTCTTCATGTAGTCCAGGGAGGTACGTCTCGGGTCATTCACACCAGCATGGACAATGACTGAGTCATACTTGTACCTGCTGCTGAGTGACCTGAGTGCTTGCGTTATGTGGCGGATTCTAGCGCCCGATAGGCAGCTTACTGTGACCTTCTCCTTACTCAATCTGGTGAGTGGGATGTCAGTGTGTCTGACTATGGAGTCACCTATGACAAGTGTGTCTGGCATTGTGTTTGGCCTTACGGGCTGTGACTGTTTGGCACACTGACTTTGTGGTCTATGTGTTGCATGTGTTTTGTCATGAGGTGGCAGTTGTTTGGGTGTCTGCTTTGGTGGCCTCTGCTGTTTTGGTAGATTTTTGATCAGAGCCTCCGAGTATGTCTGTGTGTTTGTGTATGATTTGAAGTTGTGATAGTACTATGTGAGACTGGGTTTGTGGTGTGTGTGGTTTCCTCCTCCTGTCTGGTCTTGCCAGTCTTATGTTGAGAGCTCGACCTCCAGTTTGGCTATATAGTTGCATCTGTCGCATGTATTTGTGTTTTGTGGGAGAAGGAGAGGGTTGTCTGTGTACATGAGGCAATTGTAACATTGCCTCAATATTCCCAGATTCAACAGCTGGGCAGGAGAGGACGCTAGCAACTGACCCCTCGACATGCTAGGAGAGGACAAAACTTTCTGTTAATTGATTTTGAAAAGACTTCGGGGGATGTGGGTGATTGAAAGAGGGGTTTTAGGCTGGTGGGGGTACTATGTATAATAAAAAAGTGCTATATCAGAGTAGAAAGTACTTTAGGAGCAAGTGCAAGCTTCCCAGCTAGAGAATAGTCTCCTTAGGAATCAAGTATAGCTGGATCTTTCAGATAGAGATTAGGCTTGTTAAGCAGCTTATTCTCATATATTGTCCTTTCACTACATTTTTGTGTACAAATGTTGGATGCATACTAGTCTTATGTAAGATACTATTTCTCCATGTAGATTTTCTATCCATCCCTGTTGTAAGTTCGTCTAACGCTGTCTTCTTAACCAAAACATCTAGGAACTTAGTCCCTGGAATGTTGACTAGTGAATCTTAAACATTCAGTGGTGCTATGCAAGTACTCCATCTCTTGCAACTCTTCACTAGTACCATCCCATAACAGGAAGACATCCTCTACAAAACGTATATACCATACAATTTTGCCAGCATATTTATTGCTAGCACTTGATTCATGATATTTTCCCCATGCAGCCAATGCTAAGTTGGCGTAGCTGTTGGCACAAGCCGTGCCCATTGCTACACCAACTTTCTGTAGATAGAACTTGTCATTGAATATAAACTAGGACAATATCAAGCAACTCGCATATCAAATTAATCTTAGTGCTTTGAAAAACTTGTTTCAAGGTCAGAATCACGTATTTTCTCAATACCCCATTTATTCGGTATCACACTCAACATTGAAGTGACATCCATTGTCACAAACATATTATTTCTGTTAACATTCCTGGTCTTGTATAACAGTCGCAGAAATGCCTTTGTATCCCTTAGTATAGTCTCACATTATTTTAGGACTGTTTTTAAATTTTGTTCAATATAAATTGAGATGGCTTCTGTGGCCCATCCTTTCTGTATACAATAGGTCTCATAGGGGGCTGTGTGATGTCTTTGTGAATTTTAGGTAGACCATAAATAATGGGTATAGTTGGATGTTCTATCAGAAAGTAGTCAAACAATTCCTCTGATACATAATTAGTAATCAATAAGTCAAAAATATATACAGATATCCTGTCAATTATACCTTGTACTTGTCTCTCATTTAGTTCAGCATAAGTATCTGTATCATTCAAAAGTTCCATCATTTTCTTGTAATAAAAAACCTTATCCATTACTACTACACTGCCCCCCTTGTCAGCAGGCCTAATTTCAATGCTGTGAGAATCCTTTAGTTCTGACTGCTTCAGTTTCTGATTTACTCAAGTTATAAAATTCAGTCGTACTAAAAATTTAACTTTTTCTAGACCTCAAATAGGTCTTGCATGATTCTGTTCAGGCTGATAATGTCCATGTGTTTTTCAATCAGTTTCTCATCATTGCGAATTGTTTGCACAAGTTCATACCAGAACAAATATTTCTAGGAACACTTGGAGTAAAATAGAACCCATAACTACTCCGTCTGGGTATTTCTGGAGGCTGTTTACAGGAGCTACTGTAGGATTTATATGCTCTCTGGAATGAATCCAAACAAAATCTGAGGCATCCTTTGAAATGTACAGAAAAATGTATTTTTATTCACTGTACGTTATTGAATAGCCACCTACTTTACCTTTCCTTTTTTGTTTTTGCTGTTTCACTGTTTAAGCTGTTTGAGACAATTTTGCCTGCGCTTTGTATTTTCTAGTACTAGTGTATTTTGATAGGTTAGAATCAGATTTGCTGAATCTAGACTGGCCTTATCTGAACACTAAAACCAGTCATCTTGCATTAAGAGCCTCCTGCAGCCTTGTGGCAAAAAAGTGCAGCAAGGGACCCATCTGAGTTGGCGATTGTTTGAATAATGCTCAGTGCTGAGCATTTCCATTGGCCAGTTTATTTGAAAATTGCTCAACTTGCTTTAAAAAAGGGATGTTATCTCGCCTTCATTCTTGCTGGATGGGTTCGGAGCCGACCTCTGCTCCGACTCGGCCACTGTAAAAGCTCGAGAGTTGGTTCCACCGGCTCGAGGCTCCCCTTATATCCCACAATGCTAGGCGTGAGTTACCTCAGATCTCGTTTGCCGCTACAGCGATCGAGGTGTTGGTTTTCTACCGGCTTCTTGGTAAGTAACTTTGAACTAAAGTTAGTGTAATTAAACCCCTTTAAATTTAATTTTATCACTTGTTTCCATTAGTTTAGTGGATTCCCTCCAACTTTCTATCTAAAATCCCTTTTATTTTCCACAAGAACTATAAGTTCTTCCCTCAGGCCTTCTGGCCTTGTTCCCTCATCCCCTAGTGGTGTGTGTTTCTGCTCTTAATTTAAAACCTTGATAGTTTTATATTTTGAGTTTAAAATAGGATAGGGTGTAATCAGTGTGTTTGACACTGTGTGTGTGATTACACTTTCTAATATGTCTAAAGACTCAAAGGTCTCAGGCTTCAAGAAGTGTGATGCGTGCTGTCAGAAAATGTCTCTGACAGACGGTCACACTTCTTGTCTACTGCCTGGGACCTTTGCACCTGCAGGACTCCTGTGCTGTATGCCACGGCTTCAGCCCCAGGGTCCTGCAGGAAAGAAAAAACTGATACTGAGAGGTTTACTCAAGCCTGAGGATTCCCTAACTGTCTCTTCGGGAAAGCCCTCCAAGGCTTCTAGGTCCTCGGCTCCAGCTACTGAGCCGAGATCTAAGGCTTCGAAACCTCCGTCTACATCGGCTCCGGCTGGAGCCGATAAGTCTCAGGCTACAGTTTCTGTGGTTTCCTCGGCTCCGGCTGGAGCCGAGGTATTAGACATTTCCGTGTCGGCTCCGACCAAAATCTCGGAACCGACATCTAGGAAGAGGTCTAGGTCACCATCCCTTGGCTCCGTTCATTCGGCTCCAGCATCTCCTCTGCTGTCTGAACGGAGCCATAGATCTCACTCCTCTAGGTCATCAAGGCTGTCAGACCATGACCTTCAGAGGGTAGTGAGTCTACTTAAGTCCGAGGCACTGGCCCAAATGCTTCAGAGCCCGACTCATCAGTCGATGTCTGCCCCTGTCCCTCAATATGTTCCTCCTCCGACTCCATTGAGCTCGGGCAGGCGTTGAACCGAGACTGTGGTAGTGTCGGAGCCGATACAATTGTCTTTGGCTCCATCGTCGACTCCGATTTCTTCCTTAGAAGAATCTCGGCGCTGGACTTCCATCGTCGGCTCCGAGGGGGTGAGTGGCATCGGACCATTGTCCGACCCCGCTCTCCCTCTCGGCGCTTCGGCGCTGGTGAGTTCGGCTCCGACATCAGCCTCGGAGCCATCACTGTCGGTGCCGAGGGAGGTTCTTAGCTTTTCGGAGCGGGGACCTCTGGCTTTGCCTGACAGGGGTGCGTTCGAGGTCATGCGGAGTGTTAGAACCAGGTTCTACCCCACAGTCGGCTCCGTCTGCCCCCCCTCTTCGGTGCCTCAGGTCAAGTCGACTCACTCCCTCATCCCGGACCGCAGAGAGCCAGCTCCTCAGGAATCCCCTGTGGGGATCTCATCCTCTTCCGAGGCCTCTCCTGATTTGGCAGAAGAGCCCCCTAGGAAGAGAAAGTGTAAGAGGAAACACATAGACTCACCTGAGTCCATCACCTCTGACACAGATTTAGAGGATTCCGAGGGTTCCCCCCGTTCCCCTTCTGAAGATGTCTCTTTTGCAGACATTCTAGAAATCCTTAGAGGGGAAATTGGCCAGCCCTAAACCCTTCGGAGGATGAATCTGTGTACCTTGAGGCGTTTGGCTCTCGTCCTTCCACCTACTGGGTATCTCCACCCTTTGACCCCCTCATGCAGGTGGTAGCAAAAGAGGCATGGACGGCTCCTGATTCGGTGGACCCCACTCCCAGGAGACCCTCAAAATTCATAACAGCACCAACAGATTAACGGTTTTTGACTAAAGGAGTTTCTGTGGATGCTATGGTGGTTGCGGCTGCCACTAAGAAGGAACTAGCTGATCCTTCAGTGCCTGTCCATCCACCTAACAAGGAATCTAGGTCCATGGACAGGTACGGGAAGCGGATGTTCTCGTCAGCGACATTTGCAATGCGTTCGCTGAACTACCTATGCCATTTTACTCGTCTTCAAAGGGACTTTATCAAAGAAGCGAGTGACATGTTGAAGGATCCTACGGCTGCGGGGTTTCAAGATAAGATGAACACTCAGCTGGCTACCCTGAACTCCATAGCCAACTCCTCCATGCGTCTCCTCTCTTATGCGGCTGATGGAGCGAGCAGGGCCGCAGGGACAGGTGTGGCCTTACGTAGGCATGCCTGGATGCGGCTATGCAACTGCGGACCCCTTTAAAACGTCTTTCACTAATTCCCCATTCGATGGATCATCTCTCTTTGGTCCTCAAGTGAAAGAAACCTTGACTAGGTGCGAGACTGATGGCAAGACTCTTTCTGCCGTCTGAGTCCGTTTTTCTACTCCTTCTAGGCCTTACCCCAAAGGTCAGAAAAGTGGAAAAATGTGGTTCCGCAAACAATCTCAAGGGTCTTCACCTGACGCACAGAGTCGATTCCCTGCCAGAGGCAGAGGCGGGAATAACAATGGTAGACGTCGCCCTAGAGGCAGGGGGGGTCCGCAGAACCAGGGCAATCGAGAAGCCTTCTCTGATAAGCCCTTTCAGCATCCCTGAGGTGTTGCCCGACTGCCCATCTTCGGAGGCAGTCGGGGGAAGATTGTCACTGTACCCAGAAGCCTGGCTATCCCTGACTCAAGACAAATGGGTACAGTCCATTTCCGAAGGCTATTCCATTCCCTTTCTTCGCATTCCAAACCAATCAAAAAAATCCCTTCCAGATGTTCCACCCGCTCAAAGGGATCTAGCGGCTTTAGAAATTTCAAAGCTGCTTGCGAAAAGAGCAATTCAGCCAGTTCCAGCAGACCAGCAAGGATCCGGAATCTACTCAAGGTTCTTTTTAGTTCCAAAGAAAACAGGGGACTGGAGACCAATTTTGGATCTCAGTATCTTGAACAAGTCGGTCAAGAAAACAAGATTTCGGATGGTCACGCTGCAGTCCATCCTTCCCCTATTGGGAAAAGGAAACTGGATGTGCTCTATAGACCTTCAGGATGCGTACTATCACATAAAAATGAACAGACGCTCCAGAAGATTCCTCCGCTTCAGGCTGGGAACCAGTCATTTTCAGTTCAGGGCCCTGCCCTTTGGTCTCACCACTGCCCCCCGGGTGTTTACCAAATGCATGGCAGTGGTAGCTTCTCACCTGAGACGACAAGGATTCCAGGTGTTTCCATATTTGGACGACTGGCTCCTCACAGCTCCCACCAAGCATCTTCTTCTAATGGCCAGGGATTACACCTTTCGCATTTGTCAAAAGTTAGGCATTTCAATAAATTGCGAAAAGTCTGTTTTGTCACCTTGTCGTACTATTACCTTCATAGGCGCAAATCTAGACACAGTCGACATGTCTGCGAGACTAACAGATCAGAGAATATCAGACATACACAAACTGGTCTCATTCCTCTTCAGCAACAACAGAATCAAAGCCAGGTTAGTTCTGAAAGTGTTGGGAATTATGGCGGCTGCCATACCTCTGCTTCCATTAGCCAGATTCCACATGAGAATCCTTCAATGGATGCTCTTTACACAATGGTCATACCAGCAACTTCCAATGTCCCACACCATTATGATTACGCAGACATGCAGAAATAATCTCCTGTGGTGGATGTCTTCCCCTCAGCTCTTATTGGGAAGACCCTTTGTTCCTCCCCCTCCGGTTGCTACTCTGACAACGGACGCCTCCCTGATCGGGTGGGGGGGGCGTTATCAGGGCAGGACTGTCCAGGGCACATGGCAACCAGGCGAATGCCACTTGCACATAAATGTTCTGGAGATGAGAGCAGTGCTTTTAGCGTTGCAAGCCCTTCAAGACTCTCTTCCCTTGGGAACGATTGCAATCCAGACAGACAACATGTCTGTAGTGTGGTATATCAACAAACAAGGCGGAACCAGGTCCTACCCCCTGTGTCTAGAAGCACTCAGACTGTGGCAATGGGCGATTTCTTCTCAGCGTTTTCTGATAGCAACGCACATCCCCGGGAAGTCCAATCAGATCGCGGACAAGTTGAGCAGAGCTATCCTCATGCCTCACGAGTGGTCTCTGAAAGACTCTGTTGTGAGAGAAATTTTTCTCAAGTGGGGTCAGCCTTGCTGCGACCTTTTTGCTACTCCCCTAAACAGCAAGTGCAGAGATTATTTCACACTATTCCCTTTACCAGGCCAGCCCAGCAGAGACGCTCTAGTCCAAGTTTGGCCCCGGGGACTTCTGTATGCATTTCCTCCCTTCCCACTAATCTCTCAGGTGATACAGAAAGCTATCGCTCAGAAGGCCTTGTTGATCCTCATTGCTCCTTACTGGCCTCGACAGGTGTGGTTCCCCTTTCTACATCAATTTCTATTGGAGCGACCTTGGCATCTGGACCTAGTTCCAGATATTTTGATCCATCAGTCGGGTCAGTTTCATCGCTCCCTTCCCTCTCTGAACCTCACTGCTTGGTTCCTCCAGTTCCAACCTTAGCCAGGCTTCCTCAATTATCTCACTCTGTTCGAGATATTTTGTTAGCTTCCCATAAATCTTCCACCCGAAAGATTTATTTAAGTGGAAACGCTTCACATATTGGGCTCAAGGAAGGGACATAGATCCTTTCACTGCTTCCATCCAAATAGTCCTTGAATTTCTAGCTGAACTCTTCCATGCAGGTTCATCTCCTTCTACTCTTAAAGTTCAATTGGCAGCTATTTCTAACTTTCATGTGGGTATTTCAGAGTCTGCCATAATGTCCCACAAGCTTTGCAAAGCCTTTTTGAAAGGAGTTTTTCTACTCAGACCTCCTATAAGAAATCCTCCTTCTCCTTGGGACCTAAATTTAGTTCTTACTACTTTGATTCTCCCCCCTTTCGAACCTGCAGCCTCCTGTTCCTTAAAATTGTTATCATGGAAGACTCACTCTCTGGTAGCTATTACTTCAGCTAGAAGAGTTTCGGAACTTCATGCACTCAGCTGTCGACCTCCTTATCTATTGTTCCATAAGGACAGGGTATCCTTACGAACCAACCCGTCCTTTTTGCCTAAGGTAGTCTCGATGTCTAACCTAAATCAAAGCATTGACCTCCCTGTCTTTTTTCCAGAATATTCCAATAGGTCTGAACAAAAATTACACTGGCTAGATGTTCATCGTCAGTTGAGGTACTATTTGGATAGAACAAAATTCAGAAAATCTGACCAGCTGTTTGTCTCCTATGCAGAAGGCAGAAAGGGACTTTCAGTTTCAAAGGTATCATTATCTAGATGGCTAACATCTCTGATTTCCCTTGTTTATGAAATTAGACACCAAAAGCTGCCTAATAAACCTAAGGCCCATTCCACCAGAGCTTTGGCTACTTCTTTAGCCTTCCAAGACAGACTGCCTATTGACACCATTTGTGCAGCGGCTACTTGGGCTACTCCTCACACTTTCATTTCTCATTATAAGTTGGATTTAGCTTCTAGGCATAGAGCTAACTTTGGTTCCACTGTTCTCAGGAGTCTGTTCCGTTAGGCCACCCGGGACAAGGTGCTAGGGACGCGGTCCCATCCAGCAAGAATGAAGGCGAGATAGACAACTTAACATATAGAAGTTAAGTTCTTACCATAACGTTCCATGTTGGTTGTCTTCTTCTCGCCTTCTTCTTGCGTCCCACCCTCCTTCCCCCTGGCCTGGACAGACCTAGAGGAGTTGTGATTGTGACCTCTCTTTCTACCACCTCTTTTCTTGGGTATATGCTGTTGTGCATATTTCCTGGATCAGGATGTAGGTCACCCTTCTTTCTCCCTGGTTTAGAGGTGGACTTTGTTATAGTTATTCTGTTACTATTATAAGCTGGGGTTAGCTTACAAACGAGATCTGAGGTAACTCACGCCTAGCATTGTGGGGTATAAGGGGAGCCTCGAGCCGGTGGAACCAACTCTCGAGCTTTTACAGTGGCCGAGTCGGAGCCGAAGTCTGCTCCGAACCCATCCAGCAAGAAGAAGGCGAGAAGAAGACAACTAACATGGAACGTTATGGTAAGAACATAACTTCTATTTCTCTTGGTTGCTACATAAGCCCAGTGTTTGTGTGGGTTTGTGCCTGTTTTAACACAGCTCCACAGAGTTGGCGACCAGCCAGTGCTCTACTACTACATCTGAACCATCAAAGGCATCTGTTTTCAGGTAGTGCACCTTTGCCCAGCACCGTGCAGTGGAGGTAACATTGGTGGTTATGGACTCAAAAGCTAAAGTAGGTCTTGTATTCCCTTAGAAGCTGCCCATGCTCCAATTGAAGAATCCCTTTTAAATTGTGCTTCGCTGGGCTTTCTACAGCATTTGCCACTTAAATTGAAATCTCCTAACCCCTAATAATCTCGTACTACTTGAGATCCCCAGTAGTATAAACCCAACATTAAGCCCCCAATTAAACCACATTCTTACTCTGTGTAAAGTAAGCAAGTTTACACCTAGTATTATGGATGGTCGGCGCTTTCTCCTGCCAGTCTGACATGGGTAACGCAGTGTAGCAATTGCCTCATGTACACTGACAACCCACTATTCAAAAACCACTCCATCTCAATTTGAGATGCATATACAGTAAGAATTTGGAATCCTTGCTCTCCAAACAGTGACACTGAAAAGGTTGTCAGCCCACATACTACACCTCCTGTGCAAACCACTGTTTCAACACGCAAACCATCATACTCTGAGGAACTCTCCAGAAGTTTTAAACACCAGAGACTTCCAAAACATGCACGATGCACTTAATACAGTACCTACATCACTCTGTACACGCGTGTCTCACCAGACAAGCCCCTAAGGCAAAGTACATCTAAACTTAATTTATTTGGTCATTGGCAACTCTGTAGTGACAGATGTCCCACTTGGATGGAAAAGGTTCTGGTCAGGTGCCAGGATCCACTAGATCCTGCATGCACTCAGTCTCCAGTACAAGTACTATTATGACTCTGTCATAGTTCATGGTGTGAAAGACTTGACGCACCTCACTGGACTATATGAAGAGCTCTGTCTCAGGCAGGTGTCCCTAGCCTTGAGCAGCATACTACCTTCACCCAAGATGATACCCTCAATGTAAACAAAAAAATTATTGACTTCAACAATTGATTTAGCTTCTGGTGTCATTCTAAGGGAATCTAGTACCGGTCAGCCTGGGATTACATGTTAGATGGACCACGCTGCTTTGCCAGAGATGGTACCTGTGTCACCTCCAGTATTTTGGTTACTGGCTAAGGCTCTTGCCTCCCCCACTGTACCTTTTTTTTTTTTTTTTTTTTTTATCTTCAAAAAGCAACCTCCTGATTATGCTGTGAAATGCTACGAGTCTAAATCTAAAACTGCACTCACTGGAAGCAGCCCTCACCTTTGTGATGGCACATATGTCAGCATCTTCTGCGACTTCGTTTAAGTCTGTGGAAAGCACCCTGGCCATACCTGGTCTTAATGCCTTCCACAGATTCGGTCCACGAAGTGCAAGAACTAAAGGAGAGATGGTGTTTCAGTATTTATAAAAGATGTACGCTTGTAGATTGGTTAAACAAAATGATTCTCTTGAAGTAATCCATGTCCAGTTGACTGTAGGCAAGACCCCTCTCCAAATTGCTGCAAGTTATAGGACCCTCCTCCATGAGCCAGGATACCCACACTGCATACTTGAATCACTCAAGATAAAGCCAGGCACCCTGGTTTTAGGTGACTAAGTACCCATGCATAGATTGGGCAAGTATGTTGGTACACATTTAATTTACTTAAAGGTTCTTGGACTTTATCAGCTGCAGTGCTCTGGACCAGTTGGTTGTCACCCCCCCCCCCCCCAATGAGGGGCCCAAACATTCTGGATCTGGTGCTTACTAACATGGGTGATTGTTGTGCTGAGATCCGATGGTCTCAGAAGTAACAACGTCTGACTCCCCCCCCCCCCCCCCTTAGTAGCAAGTAGATTTAAAAAAAAAACCCTCCAAAACCAGTTACAACCTAATACGTGACTGCATTAATAGTTTCATAGCCCCTACCCTCATTGATGGGATTTACACTAGTACCTTGTATAAGCATCTATGCAAATGTATTGACTCAGCCATACCTGTTGGGATCAAGAAAAGAAAAATCCTGCCGGTGGACATGCACCATTTAATAGGTTACAGGCAGTCCCTGGGTTAAAGACGAGATCTGTTTGATCTGTCCAAGTCAGATTTGTATGGAAGTCTAAGCGCGTACATATGGTTCTTATTAAATGTCACTTAGTCAGATGTTGCCTCAGGCTAGTATTTATTTTACTTTTCTTTGCATATAAAACACTTAAGTGTTTTGAACATAATACTGTAGCTATGCTTCCTATCAGCAAAACTGGTTTAAGGCAGTTGTTAAATGCAGTGTTTGAGGACTTTTTTATGAAATACACACACACTGTTCCCCTCAACTGTACAGATCCTGGTTTTGGTCTGCTTGTCATATACTTCTGGTTTTCTGGTAAATTAGTAGTAAATCATTACATACTGCAGTTAGAAAAATGGCATACATTTGAACTCCCAACTTAATATTCTGTTGTTCTATCAACTTTGTAACAGCAGTATTTCAAAATTGTCCCTGTTTGTGGGCATTTGTCACACTTTATGGCTTTGTCTAGATTTTTTGCTCTGAGGTTTAGGGATATGACATACCTACACTCTTAACCCTACTTTACCCTACTTTACCTATTCCGTAACTAACCACCCACCTGTTAACTGCTGCCAGGGGATCGGTCTCTCTCTCTCGGTCGGTCTCTCTCTCTCTCGGTCGGTCTCTCTCTCTCTCGGTCTCTCTCTCTCTCAGTCGGTCTCTCTCTCTCTCTCGGTCTCTCTCTCTCTCTCTCGGTCGGTCTCTCTCTCTCTCTCGGTCGGTCTCTCTCTCTCTCTCGGTCGGTCTCTCTCTCTCTCTCGGTCGGTCTCTCTCTCTCTCTCGGTCGGTCTCTCTCTCTCTCGGTCGGTCTCTCTCTCTCTCGGTCGGTCTCTCTCTCTCTCGGTCGGTCTCTCTCTCTCTCTCGGTCGGTCTCTCTCTCTCTCTCTCGGTCGGTCTCTCTCTCTCTCTCGGTCGGTCTCTCTCTCTCTCGGTCGGTCTCTCTCTCTCTCTCGGTCGGTCTCTCTCTCTCTCGGTCGGTCTCTCTCTCTCTCTCGGTCGGTCTCTCTCTCTCTCTCGGTCGGTCTCTCTCTCTCTCTCGGTCGGTCTCTCTCTCTCGGTCGGTCTCTCTCTCTCTCGGTCGGTCTCTCTCTCTCTCTCGGTCGGTCTCTCTCTCTCGGTCGGTCTCTCTCTCTCTCGGTCGGTCTCTCTCTCTCTCGGTCTCTCTCTCTCTCTCGGTCGGTCTCTCTCTCTCTCTCGGTCGGTCTCTCTCTCTCTCTCGGTCGGTCTCTCTCTCTCTCGGTCGGTCTCTCTCTCTCTCGGTCGGTCTCTCTCTCTCTCGGTCGGTCTCTCTCTCTCTCTCGGTCGGTCTCTCTCTCTCTCTCGGTCGGTCTCTCTCTCTCTCTCGGTCGGTCTCTCTCTCTCTCGGTCTCTCTCTCTCTCTCTCTCGGTCGGTCTCTCTCTCTCTCTCGGTCGGTCTCTCTCTCTCTCTCTCTCGGTCTCTCTCTCTCTCTCGGTCGGTCTCTCTCTCTCTCTCGGTCGGTCTCTCTCTCTCTCTCGGTCGGTCTCTCTCTCTCTCTCTCGGTCGGTCTCTCTCTCTCTCGGTCGGTCTCTCTCTCTCTCGGTCGGTCTCTCTCTCTCTCGGTCTCTCTCTCTCTCGGTCGGTCTCTCTCTCTCTCTCGGTCGGTCTCTCTCTCTCTCTCGGTCGGTCTCTCTCTCTCTCTCTCTCGGTCTCTCTCTCTCTCTCTCGGTCGGTCTCTCTCTCTCTCGGTCGGTCTCTCTCTCTCTCTCGGTCGGTCTCTCGGTCGGTCTCTCATTCATACCTGCATTAACACTCGCACGATTGCTGTTTCTCGCATGTGCGCACACAAGATTTGGGCAGCTTTTAACTGTTTTAATTTTTCTCATGTTATTTCCGACATTGTGGCAGAACATATCTATGGGTTGTCCACATGTCTGATGCATGTAACCCGGGGGACTGCCTGTGTACAATAAGAGAAACTGCTGTCCATGAGCAGGAAGGAACAATCTCTGAATTTGGAAGTATTCATTCCTCTGCTTAAACAAGCAAATGACACCTCGTAATTCATTCTAAAGCTAGCAATGAATCCAAATTGGCCTCCTTCACTAAGGTAACCATAAGGCCTTCTTTAGCTACCTCAAACCTTAAAGGGAAAACCCATATATGAGTAGAACTGATTAATGGTACCACATATACTGAACCCACATAAATGGCCAGCCTGATAGGTTCAGTGAAACCCCCCCCATCCCAGTTGCATATCCCCCAAAGCATCCCTGCCACCTGCACTCCCCCCAATATCTCTAAGGAGCAGGTTGTAAACACGCTCTCCAAAGCCAAACATATGGCTTCTATGGGACCCGATAATATCCCAGGCTGCTTTCTAAATGGATTAAAACGGGAACTAGCTGCACCACTGGGTACTTTTTTTTTTTTTTTTTAACCAGTGTCTAGGCACTCGTTTTGTACCTGCTGAATGGAAAACTGCAATTGTTAGTTACATAAATGAGGCACCTCCACAGACCATGGGAACTACAGACCCATAAGCCAGACCAGCCTAATCTGCAAGACTTTGGAAAGAATATTAAAGGACCTTATTGATAACGATATAGGAGACCTCCAAACACTTGACCCAACCCCGTTTGGCTTCGTTAAAGGGAGATTCCGCCTCTTGAACTTGGTGGACTTTGAGACTGTCACCAAAGCCCTGGACAAATAAATCTGTGTATATAGCCTACCTGGATCTGACAAAGACCTTTGACACTTTTCCCCACTTGGGCATCATCGATGTATGGGTTGGTCTCCAGTTGGACATCATCGATGTATGGGTTGGTCTCCAGTTGGACGAGTTTGGCAGGTGGGTTGCAGACTGGTTCACCGATAGAATGCACACAGTCAAAATAGATGTCTCTACCTCCACTAGTAGACCTGTAAGCAGTGGTGTTCGGATCGTGCTGGGGCTCCTAATGTTTGGAATCTACTACTTATATGTACAGACTAAAACAAAAGGCCTATGGGTGACAGCCTGCTGATTGCAAACTGAGTTCAGTCATCGAATCCCCAAACAATGTTAACATCCTACAAGAGGGACTTGACACAAATGACTGGTGCCGATGTCATGGGCTAAAACTCTATGCAAAAAATGCATTATCCCTTTGGGAAAGCAGAGTGAACTGGCACCTCACCTGTATGCCCTGTTCAATCCACAAATGAGGAGACTACAGACCCTGGGAACCATCACCCAATTAGCCTGACTAGTCTGACATGCAAAGCTATGGAACACATCACCATGGACCGAATAAACAAGGATATATGGAATCTCCAAACTCTGGATCATGCAAAGTTTGGTGTTGTGAAGGGTGGATCATGCCTGCTCAACTTGGTTGTAAGAGTCAAGTCACCAGAGCTGTGGATGAAGGTAAGGTGGTTCATACAGCCTACCTTGATCTGGCCAAGGCCTTTGATACCATTCCCCACTCAGGAATCGTAGAAAAACCTACTAAGCTAGGCATCCACCCCCTGTATCACTAGATGGGTTGCAAACTGTCTCACAGCTACATTCACACTGTGGGTTCTGTCTAGACTGACAACCAGTCATGAGTGGAGTCCCACAGGGTTCGGTCCTGTCCTGTTTCATATCTACTCCTGAATCCCAGGCTAACACGAAGGGACTCTGGCTGACAAAGTTTGCGATGATTGCAAGTTAGGAGCTACTATTAACTCCCAAGTGATGCTGACATCCTACAAAAAGGCCTCAGTGAGACCAATGACTGGTGTCAGAATCATGGCCTTAAGCTCAATGCCAAAAAATGTCTTCATCCCCTTTGGGAAAAACCTGGTTCCCTTGAATTACCGTATTGATGGTAGTCCACTGAACACAGGTGTAAGAGATCTGGGAACAAAGCAACCTCTGTTTTGACACGTTGCCACGGTGCTCAAAGTCCTATGTGGCACATCTCATTACTAAGGGTTTTGCATACAGGAAGAAAGAGGTCATTGGCCTAATGAGAGAATAGGAGACTATCAAGAGTACAACGCCCCATTTGGCATGTACCTCACTAGACACCTGCAACAACTGGAGAGGCTGCAAAAGTACCTCAGAGGGTCCTAGGCCTTAAACACATTCTATATGGACGGACTCAAAAACTCAACTATTCTGTCTCATATCGCCTACTTGGGGGCGATCTCTGCTTGACTTACAAAGCCATGTCTGACCCAACTCTGTTAGAAATGCTACATCTAAAGAAATCCCAATCCCTCTGCACCACACACTCCCGAGACTTCAACCTCTACCACAATCAACAGAACATGCTGGAGGGACAGATTCATAACCCAGAGACTGCCCTTGCTATGGAATAGACTTCCCATACATGTGAAGCAGAGCACCTCACTGGCCCTCTTCAAGAGAAATCTTGGGAAATGGGAAAAAAAAAAAAAAAATTCATCCTGGGGATCACTCCAGTGGCTCTACTCGACAGAGGCACTAGGAACCAAGGTTGGGTGGCACTGCCAGGGTAATCCTATGGGTTAGGCTTGTAAAGGCTCCAGGGCCATTAGCCTAGTACACCTATGAACCTAAGGGTGACGTCCATGTGGATTCACATTAATATCCTAAGCACGCAGTCCGTGGTGAGAGATTTGGACACGCAGGTTGACAGCAGGCTTTACTTTGGCCACCACGTCTCCACAGTGGTAAGAGATTTTGTATGTCTCCCACCTTCACAAGTAAGTGACCATGGTGGTGGTGCTGCGGTAGCGCTGTCGCCTCTCAGTAAGATGCGGTCTGGTTAGATTCTCAGCTAGAGCGTCTTCTGCATGGAGACATGCGTGAATGGGCGTACCTTCGTTGAAGGTTGTGCATCAGGGCTGGTAACTCGGCACGTAAAAATCAAATACCAATCATTAGCGGACCGGAGATGTTCATCGTGTTACCCTGCTGCAGTCATCGCACTAGTTATCCTGTCGTCAGGCGGTCCTGCAGTCGGCCGGATTTCCAAAGTCTTGGTCTGACATCTGTTGCTGTCGCCTCATCCCTGAAGTCAGTGCGCCAGGGGTACATATACTGCAACCGACGCCATTTTCTTTAGTCTTTCTTGCGCGGTGCCCGAAGCAGAAGCAGTTTGCAAGTGCCAGTCGGCAGACTCCTGAGATTGTCGAATTCGAATTTCAGACCGAAGTCTTCTGTAAAGCTAAGTACCCCGTTGGGGAAACTTTACTTGCCTCAGACCGATGTCAGAAAGTTAACAATTGTATTTCTTGTGGGAAGCAAATACCTCATAAGGATTTTCATTCTTATTGCATACCTTGCCTAGGCCCTGATCACAATGGCACTTGTTGTTTTTGTGCTAGGTTTAATAAGCGTACTATTAAAAGGCGATTTGATTTCGCACAACACTTTTTTGGTAGAAAATTTAACTAACATGCCGTCGGAGCTACCGACTACCGGCGTGCACAAAAAGCGCAGGGGCAAGGACCGACAGCCAAGGCCTAAACCCGATTCTGAGGTCTCTGTTGATCCAGTCTGTGGTTATCAGTGAGGCTCCGACACAGCCCCTGCAGTCCTGGAACCCGTGACCGCTACGGATATTTTGATGGAATGTACTAGGCCGACGCAGCCTTTTACTTCAGGCCCTTCCGACGATGTACCTTCTAAGGATGTCGGTGCTTCTGAAACGCCATCTGTTTCTGGGGGCATTTTCAGACACTCTGTCAAAAACATTTTCTAAGTCTAAGACTATACACTTCAGTCTCCTGTTCAAGGCCCTATGCCTAAGAAACAGATGCTCAAAATGGCTGAAAACTTGATTTCTCTTATCAGGGGTTCACAGCCTCCTCCTGACAAAAGGCCTAGACAAGAGGAAGATTCTGCGTCTTCTGAGCAACTGTCTATTTCTTCGGATTCCTCTGAAGACCAAGACTATTCCTACTCTCCTTATGAAGATTCTGATGCTGAGGACTCTATTCCCTCAGCTTCCCCTCCTGAAGACTACTCTTTTGGGGAAACTTTACACACCGAGGGAACATTTCCACTGGGAAGGTCAGGATTACTCTGATTCCAAGAAAAGGCTGTTTCTTTTACTACTCCAACACAGACCTCTAGCCATCCCACCTGTTTTGGACATTGTGGATGATGTCTACTTAGAATCCAGTTTCAACCCAGACTCTCTACCTCCTGCTCCGGCTAAGCCTGACAGATACTACAGAGTACCTGATTCCCACAAATTTCTTTACAAAAGCCCAGTAGCTGACCCAGAGACCATCTCCCAGGGGGCTAAGGCTTCCATGACTAAAAACCCAGTACCTTCTGAGAGGGACTCTAGCACTAGACAGGTGGGGGAAAAGTTTACACCTCAGCCACATTAGCTATGAGAGCACTAAACTGTCAATTTCATATGCTCAAGTATCAGCAGTTTCCAATTTCCGTTAAAACGAAAGATAACCTCCCTTCCCCAACAATCTGAATTGAAAGTAGTACAGGATTTGTTGCACGCCACCAGAGCAGGTGGGCAAACATACCTTACAATGTGGGTTTGATTCTTTGGAGGCCTCCTGCAGAGCAGCTGTCACTGGATCAGTTATATGTAGGCATGCCTGGTTAAAGGAACAAAGTCTACCTGATCATGTTAAAAACTACTGGATGCACCCTTACAACAGGATGTTCTTTTTGGAGTTAAAGCAGAAGTGCTAAAGAAAATGGAAGATGAGGCGAAATCAATGCAGACAGTCAAAGATTTCCTACAGGTACAACCCCCTCGCTTCAGCAGAAACTGGCCAACAAAAAATCTGTCCTTTCCAGCCACTGACAGACCTCAGAGGGGTAAATACAGGTGCCCAAGGGGCAGAGGACAACCACAAGCCCAGTATAAACGTCGCCAATGGGGCACTCCAACCCAGAAAGGAGGAGGAGACAGGTCTCAACCCACCAGAAGGCAAACTCAATGACTTGCACCTCAACTGGCCAAACAAAGCTTTTTTTTTTGTCAGCCCCCTTGGGGGGAAAACTAGTACTTTTTGCAGACAACTGGCACATGGTCACAAAGGACAAATGGGTCCTAGACATAATTTTACAAGGATACAGATTCCACTTTCACACCTTGCCAATGAAAAGAGGAATGCCAAACATGCCACTAAATCAAAGGGCAGAGGCTCAAAAACAAATTACAGCTCTCATGGCCATGAGAGCCATTCAACGGGTACCGATATAAGGCCATGGATTTTACTAAAGGCTCTTTCTAGTACCCAGAAAGGACAATGCTTGGAGACCAATTCTGGACCTTTCAATTCTAAACACTTGCCTACAAGTCCCAAAATTCAAGATGCTAACACTACAGTAGCTACTTCTCATGTTGGGCAAGGAAGCATGGCTGGTAATGTTGGACCTCAAGGAGGCATACCTGCATGTCCCTATCGGACAGAGTTGCAGAAGATACTTCTGTTTCATTGTAGGTTCAACCCATTACCAATTCTCTGCACTGCCCTTTGGCTTCTCTACTGCACCCAGAGTTTTCACAAAATGCCTGGCACCAGTAATTGCATACTGCAGACTGAGGAATTCAAATATATCCATACCTGGACGACTGCCTCATCCAAGCAGAAAGAAAAGACATTCTCTTACATAATTTGGCTTTTGTGAAGCATCTACTAACCTGTCTGGGGTACACAGTAAACAAAAAGTCAAAACTAGTACCCTTACAAAAAATGACATTCCTGGGTGCCAGCTTGGACACAACGGCCCAGAAGGCTTATCTTACACCAGACAAGCAACTACAACTGACTCAATATTTCAAGACAATGGCAAAGACCCAATTAACTGCAAGAAAAATTTTGCAGGCTTTGGGCTTCATGGCATCTTGAATTCTGATACCATTTGCAAAACTGCATATGAGGAAATTACAGTGGTACCATTAAGTGTATGGTCTCAACACAGCCACATCTTGGACACAAGTGATATCTCTCATTCTCTGCCTTCAACAGGAATTTCTATGATGGGCACAGGCATGTCACCTCAACAAGGGTCAGCCTTTCACCTTGCCCCCAACCAGGCAAACTATCACAACAGACGCTTCAGACTACGCCTGGGGGGCACACATGGCAGGGCAATGCATTCAAGGCCAATGGACTGCAGAACAAAGAAAACTGCACATAAATCAAAAAGAGATGCTAGCTGTACAGAAAGCTCTGACAGCCTTCAAGGATCTACTACATCCAGGACAACTTGCAATAAAGACTGACAACACCACAGTAATGTGGTACATAAACAAGGGGGCACACATTCCTACCCTCTTTGCAGGCAAGCAATAATCTTATGGAACACAGCTCTGGCCTACCAAGTCCAGTTGCAAGCTCAAGTCCTGCCAGGACAGACAAACACATTGGCAGACAACCTAAGCAGAAACATCAAAGATCCCCAAGAGTGGAAGCTAGACCCACAAATATTTACAATGAACTCAAAAATGGGGCCTACCAAATATAGACCTGTTTACCAGTCCCCAAAACTACCAACTGACAAATTTTTGTACAAGGGCATTCCACCATCAAGCTTGGAAAGTGGACGCGGTCTCCTTCAGTTGGAAAAACCTGACAGCATATGCCTCTTCTCCATTACCTCTTCTCACAAAGGTTCTTTTGAAGGTCAAAAAGGAGAAACCTCTACCTGATTCTCATAGCCCCGGACTGGCCACGCCAGCACTGGTACCTGCTATTGAATAATGTGGCTCACAGCCCACCATGGATATTGCCTCAAATACCTCATTTGCTCATGCAGCAAAATAATCTACACAGCCAGCTAAAAACCTTAAACCTGGCTGCATAGCAAGTCTTTAAACATCCAACCAGCCCCTCTTTCACAAGCAGTTCTGGATGTTATTCTGGAAGCCAGGAGGCCAAGCACCAGGAAGGCTTACTCTGACAAATGGAAAAAGGTTTTCTGCCTGGAACCAAGCTAAAGGCCAAGACCCAACTCAGCCTCTCATGCCTCACATTCTGCAGTATTTAGCAGAGATGTTGCACAAAGGACTTTCCTTAATTAAAATTCATGCTTCAGCTATTTCAGCTCACTACAACACGAATCCACCTTTATTTTCACATCCTCTTCTAAAGCAGTTCCTCAGAGGGGCAAAAAACAACCACCTAGAAGAACTCCTACACCAACGTGGGACCTCAACTTTGTTCTGGAAAAACTAACGTTACCTCCCTTTGAACCAGCTTTCTCTGCAGACCTTCAGTTCCTATCTTGGAAGACTGCCCTGCTCCTGGCAATAACTTCTGCTAGGAGAGTCTCAGAATTACAGGCACTAATGGCAGTGGAACCTTTCCTCATTTTGCATCAAGACAGAGTTTCTCTACGAACTAATCCTTCATGCCTAAGGTAATTTCCAGTGTAGCTTTAAATCAAACCATCCATCTACCCACTTTCTTTCCCAATCCACAGAACAAAGGTGAGAGACTCTTGCATTCCTTGGACATTCACGGGCAGCTTCGTTACTACTTCGACAAAACTAAGGCTTTCAGAAAAACTGACCAGCTCTTTGCATCCTATGCTACAGCTTCTCAAGGGAGGGCTATATCCAAACAAACCATTTCTAAATGGATAGGCCATTGCATACGGTTCTGTTATACCCATCCAACAAGTCCAGAAAGAACAGTCAGCAGAAGCAATAATACGTCCTTAGACTACAGCTCACCAACAATCAGAACCAGAGTGTAACTCAGAAAAGAATTAAGCGCTTTCATACACCATGTGGACTTCTTCAGAATCAATTATAAACACACTATTTAAATCCATTTTGGCGCCAATTCAAATTGATTTCAAAGCTCTTAGCTGTCAGACACAGAGGGTTGGGGTGCTGCTTGCGCTGTCTTTCTGCACAACCAGAGTGTTTTCTTCCCTTTTAAAGTACCTCGCGCCTCCAAAACAAACACACCGAGAAGAAGTAACTTTATAATCCAACAGCCCCGTGGCTAAACAAAAAAACTGACAAACTTAACATTTAAAATAACTCAAAATTCAAACTAATCGTATCTTCCCTTTTCGATTAGTTCGAATTTTCAGTTATTTTAAATGTTAAGTTTGTCATTATTTTTTTTTAACCTGATGATTTTTAATTACCATGAATGTTATAAAAGTGGTTTGCAAGTTGTATTCTGTTCTAAAGAAGTCCCTTTACCTGGATGAGAGTCAAACTACTAAGTAAAATGGTTTCCCGTTTTAGTTAGAGGGGCCTTCCCCTGTGGCTTTTCTGCTTGTGCATCTTTCTTGGGTCAAGCACCCGTTTAAGTTAGAGGGTCTTGACTCTCTCTATCTTTGTCTGTTAACTGTTTAGTGTGATTTAAAAAAAAAATATATATATATATATATATATATATATATATATATATATATATATATATATATATATATATTTATATATTAATTTGTTGAAGTTGTTTAATTTAACTCTATCTTTGACTGAGTTTAGTGTTTTCTTCACTTAAAAAAGTTCTGTGGTAAAGCAGTCATGTCTAAAGAACACAAACCCTCCGGGTTTAAGAAATGCACGAGGTGTGGGTTTAAAATGTCCATAACGGACGACCACTCCTCGTGCGTCTATTGCTGAGGTGCTAAGCACCTACAAGAGTCGTGTAGTGTGTGCCACGCGTTCTTTTCTAGAGTCCTCCAGGAGAGGAAGAACAAATTAATCCTCAAGGGATTAATCAAGCCTTCCTTCGAGGAGGCTTTATCTTCCTCTCAGTCTCCTTCTAAAAAGGTGTCTGCTCCGACCAGTCAGTCGGAACCGATCACAAAAAAATCTAAGCAGACTTCTCCATCGGCTCCACGGACTTCGGAGCCGAGGTCGGAACTGGATGTCTCCAGCCTCGACCCCTCTGGTTCCGGAGCAGAGGTCTGGAGCATCGAGAGGCGGGTCACCCTCATCGGCTCCACTGATATTGGAGCCGATAAGGGTTACCGGCTCAGACTCTTCCCCCTCGGAGCCGAAGTCCTTAATGGCACCAAGGGAAATCTCCGAGGAAGGTTTCAAGGAACTGATAGTTGAGTCCATTCGGAGCCGGTCCCCGAGCCCTTCGGAGCCGATGGAGAAATCGGTTCGGGCCCGATCAGTATCCTCTAGATCATCCAAGATGTCTGATTCGGACATCGACAGGGTGCTCCTTCGACTCTTCCAGTCTCAGGTGTTCCAAAAGCTAGTTTCGGCTCCAGCCCATTTGGCTTCGGAGCAGATGGTACACTCCCCTACTGTGGTTCCTCCTCCAACAGCTGCAGCACTGTTGGAGCCGGTGCTGGTGGAACCTGTGGAGGTGTTAGGGTCGGCCCTGACCCTTGCTCCAACTCCGGCTCTTGGGTCGGAGTTCAGTACACTGACTTCTTCCTTCGGCCCCGGGGGGGGGAGGCTTCAGGATTGATGCTTTCGGTCCCAAGTCTCCCTCTTGGTGCGTCGGCGGGAGTGCCGTCCACTGTCGTGGCCACGGAGGTGGGACCCTCCCAGGACTCTGGTGGTCCCGCCTTCAGGGCTATGAGGAGTGCATTAGCCAAATCTTCCTTGGCTACCTCCGCGGTTTCCCCAGTTCCTTCCCTGCATACGGAAACTGGGTCGTTGGCAGTCCCCCTGTCCTTGGACAGCGGAGCCCCTGGGCCTCAGGTTACCCCCGCTGGGGTTTCTCCCCCTCCTGGAGGTCCTTCTGAAGCCTCTTCGGAAGAACCCCCCAGGAAAAGATCGTGCAAGAGGAAGCACGTTGACTCCCCTGATGAGTCTCTGACATCCGACACTGATCTCGATGATGCAGAGGGGTCCCCTAAGTCGTCCTCGGATGATGTCTCCTTTGCAGACATCCTGGAAGCCCTAAAACGAGGCGGCTGGCAGTCCAAACCTCCCTCTGCTGATGAGTCTGTGTTCCTGAAGGCCTTCGGGGCTCAGCCCTCCGCCTCCTGGGTGTCTCCGCCCTTCGAGCTCTTGGATTTGATCTGTCGAAGGGCGTGGGAACACCCAGACTCTGTGGAACCGGTGCATGCTCGTCCGAACAAATTTCTCTCGGCGCCCCCTGATAGAGAGTTCCTTACTAAAGGTGTGGCTGTAGATGCTTTGGTGGTGGCATCATGTAGCAGAGGCTTCTACGTCCGTCCATCCTCCTAATAAGGAGTCTAGGAGCATGGATCGGTACGGAAAGCGCACCCTTAGTTCAGCGGCCTTTACACTGAGGTCCTTGAACTACCTTACGCACTTTACCAGATTTCAGAGGGATCTGATTAAGGAGCTATCCGATACCCTCTTGGGTAACCTGCCTGAGGAGCTGGCCCAGACGGTTGGCTCTCAGCTGGCTACAATGTCATCCATTTCAAACTCGTCCATGAGGCTCATTTCGTATGCGGCCGAAGGGGCGAGTAGAGCGGCGGGTACAGGCATTGCTCTACGGAGACAAGCCTGGCTCCGTCTGTCATTTCACGGAGGCCTTTAAGTCTTCATTTGCCAACGCCCCCTTTGATGGGTCCTCCCTGTTTGGACCCAAGGTAAAAGACACTCACCCACTGTGAACAGGAGGGTAAGACTCTGACTGCCGTAGGGGCACTGTTTTCCACTCCCTTTCGGCCTTATCCCAAGGCTAAAAGAGGAGGGAAAATGTGGTTCTGTAGATCTCATTACCCCTCTCAGCAGGAGAGTTCCCCTTCCAGAGGCAGAGGAGGGGGAAATTCATCCGGAAGACGCCGTCCCAGAGGCGGCAGAGGCCCTCGCAACACTGGAGACCGCGAGTCCTTTCGTGGCTCTTCAGCCTTTCATAGTCCCTGAGGGATTGCCCGGCTGTGCTGCTCCGGAGCCAGTCGGGGGTAGTTTCTCGATGCACCTAAAGGCCTGGAAAGGTATCACTCAGGACCGATGGGTGCTTCGGATTATCGCCGGAGGTTACTCCATCCCATTCTCTCACCCCCCCCCCTCAGTCCAAAAAAATCCCGGACCCGCCACCCAGTCAACGGGATACCGCAGCCTCAGAAGTTGCAAAGCTGCTGCAAAAAGGAGTCGTCCAACCGGTCCCTGCAGACCAGATCGGATTAGGGACTTACTCAAGATTCTTTTTGGTGCCAAAAAAGACCGGGGACTTGAGGCCCATTTTGGACCTCAGTATCCTAAACCGTTCAGTCAGAAAGTCCAAGTTCCGAATGGTCACTCTACAAACCATTCTCCCATTGCTGGAGAAAGGTGTTTGGATGTGCTCCATAGATCTCAAGGACGCTTATTATCATATAATGGTACATCAAGCGTCCAGGAGACCTCTGCGCTTCAGCCTAGGAGGCGGTCATTTTCAGTTCCGTGCGCTGCCCTTTGGTCGGTGTTCACCAAGTGCTTGGCAGTCGTGACTGCTCACCTGAGAAGTCTAGGATTCCAGGTGTTTCCGTATCTAGACGACTGGCTCCTAACTGCCACCTCCAAGCATCTACTTCTGCGGAGCCTACAAGCCACTATATCACTGGGCAATTCCCTTGGAATCACCTTCAATTGGCCAAAGTCTGTCGTGCTGCCATCTCAAAGAATAAGATTTATAGGGGTAGAGAGAGACTCGAACCAAATGTGGGTCTATCTACCTACAGACAGAATTCAAACCATACAGACTCAAGTTCTAGCCTTACTTCCCAGATCCAAAGCCCCAGCCAGAGTGGTCCTGCAGCTATTGGGATCCATGTCTGCCACGGCAAGGTTGCACATGAGAATCCTCCAGTGGCTTCTTTCAGCTCAGTGGTCCTTTCAGGAACTCCCTCTGTCACCTCATATGGATCATGGAATCTTGCAAACGGGACCTTCGCTGGTGGCTAGTGGCCTCCAATTTGGATCAGGGACGACCTTTTGTCCTACCTCCTCCGGCGGCCACTTTGACCACGGACGCCTCCCAGATGGGGGGGGGGGGGCATTCCCTGGGCAGGTCAGTCCAAGGCGAATGGCACCCGGAAGAGACTCTTCTTCATATCAACATCCTAGAAATGAGGGCAGTACTCCTGTCCCTTCAAGCCCTTCACG
The DNA here is from genome assembly GCF_019279795.1 of Protopterus annectens. Lineage (NCBI taxonomy): Eukaryota > Metazoa > Chordata > Ceratodontiformes > Protopteridae > Protopterus > Protopterus annectens. The sequence continues at coordinate 228,212,734 of NC_056745.1, forward strand.
ATTATCTCCCTCAGGGCGTAATTGCTGTCCACTCAGACAACATGTCAGTTGTATGGTACCTGAACAAACAGGGAGGGACCAGATCCTATCCTCTTTGCAGAGAAGCCATGAGAGTTTGGGAATGGGCAGTCTCGACCAAACGCTTCCTAGTGGCTACTCACATACCGGGCAAGTCCAATGTCATAGCCGACAGATTGAGCAGAACCATCCTCTCTCCTCACGAATGGTCTCTGAATATGACAGTTGCAAGTCAGATTTTCAGCGAATGGGGAGTTCTGTGTTGCGACCTCTTCGCGACTCCCCTGAATGCGAAGTGCAAAGAATTCTTCTCCCTAACCACGGCTCTGGGGAAGAGCCCCATGGACGCATTAGTCCATCCTTGGCCCACCGGCTTGCTTTATGCCTTCCCTCCAGTTCCTCTCCTTCCCAGGGTGATTCAAAAGGCATCTCTCTTGGGGAGCAAAATGATCTTAATTGCTCCTTACTGGCCTCGTCAAGTGGTTCCCCTATCTTCGGAAACATGCTCTGGAAGGTCTATGGTTCCTGGATCAGGTCCCAGACCTACTGGTTCGTCAGTCGGGACTATTCCACCAGTCCCTACACACCTTAAAATTGACTGCTTGGCTGCTCCTCTTCGACGATAGTCAGGAGTCGTACGTTGGATCCAGATGTTGTGCACATATTATCTTCGGCCCATAAGTCTGCTACAAAGAAACAGTATTCTAGCAAATGGAAAAGATTTGCTATTTGGGCTCAACTCCGGGGCCTGGACCCCATTTCTATTCCCGTGGCAGAAGTACTAAAATTTCTGACCTCTTTTCAATCAAGGCTCTTCAGTTTCTACCATCAAGGTCCAATTGGCAGCAATTTCCAATTTTCACGAATCCATAGACCCACCTTTAATGAGCAACAGATTGTGTAAGACCTTCTTGAAAGGTGCTGCTCTATTAAGACCTCCGATTTCTCATCCTGCACCTCCATGGGATCTCGATATAGTGTTGCGCGCCTTGACTTCCTTCCCCTTTGAACCGGCAGCTACATGTGATCTAAAGTTTTTATCATGGAAGACAGCTTTTCTGGTGGCGATTACTTCTGCCAGAAGAGTTTCAGAGCTTCAAGCTTTGTCAGTAAAACCCCCGTACTTGGTTTTTCATAACGACAGAGTATCCCTCAGACCAAATCCTTCCTTTGTCTTAACAAAGCGGAGTTCATATTCCACACACTAGATGTCCACAGACAGTTACGTTTTTATTTAGACAGGACCAAACAAACAAACAAGGAAAACAGATCAGTTGTTTGTATCCTTTGCAGAGAACAGATTGGGCAACGCGGTCACAAAGGTCACTATTGCCAAATGGATCAGGGACTGTATTACTCAATCTTATATTTATTCTAACAAAGAACTTACCACCTCTGTCAAGGCTCATTCTACAAGGGCTATGGCTACTTCGGTAGCTTTTCATTCTAAGCTTGCTATTAGTGACATTTGTGCTGCGGCTACATGGTCTTCCCCGCACACCTTCATTTCCCACTACAAATTAGATGTGGCATCTAGAGGACGAGCTTCATTTGGTTCCACAGTGCTCAGGAGTGTTTTCCAATGAGCCACCCGGGATTTAGGTGCTAGGGACGCTGTCCCATCAGTTCAGAATGTAGGCGAGATAGGATCACCTAACATCTTTTAGTTATGTACTCACCATAACTTCAGATGTTTGGGATCCATCTCGCCTACATTCCTAATAACCCACCCTCCTTCCCCCTTCCTTGGAGATCAGAGGATATCAGAAGGTCCGAATCCTGTTTCATCTTGAAACATCTAACAATGTTATATAATCAAGTTGTGCTTGTGTGCATGAATGCGGACAAACAAGATCTGGGGGATTAGTGGTGGTGCATCCTGGGATACATAGCTCAGCCAATTAGAGGCCTCGCTCTATAGCATAAGCGTGCAGAGTCGGAGCCGAGGGGTCGGCTCCGAACCCATCAGTTCAGAATGTAGGCGAGATGGATCCCAAACATCTGAAGTTATGGTGAGTACATAACTAAAAGTTCCATGAGGTTGAAATAAGCATCGATTGTTTTGTGTACCAAGATTGGCTTTAAAATTCTGTAACTGAGAATGTCAAGTTTCGGAAGTGAAACAGTTAATCTTTTAATTGTGATGGTAGGAAAGATTTAAAATCTTGTCTATTATAGGCCATTTGTTAGGTTCTCATCTGAAGAGCGAAGTGCTTTAATTTTATTGGTAGTGTTATGTCGTATTTTGCTCCTAGAGCTACGTATGGAGTTTGTTGCACTAGACCACACTGTTTTGGTCAATGGTGTGATGTGACTTTGCTGAAATATTTTTATTATCCTAAATGTGATGTGCAGAAATCATCCAGGATATTTGACTCCTGTGTTATAACCTTGACTAGTTTTGCCATAGTCTTAAGCCTTAGGAGTTCTTTAACCATTCTGAATCTGAGATCCCCAGCTAATACAAATTTCAGTATATCCCAGCAGACTGATGGATTGGCAGCAGTTTGTTCTGAAGAATTTAACTGTTGTAAATTGGTGTTGGTGCTTTTGTAATAGGATAACATTTTAAATATGCTTATTGGTTCAGTACAAGTATTAAGTGTTGGGATACTAAACTGATGCAAATTACAGCAACCTGATAGTTTGGGGGAAATATTTTCAAAGGCTGCATCATTCCAATCCGTTTTAACAGGTTGCATCTCCCCTTTCCAAAAAAACCAAAAAAATTGTGTTTAATCGAACACTCCAGTTGGTGCACTGAAATGTGTAAATGCAAACCTGTTTTGGTGCATTTCTGTGTATCCTACCTTTATGGCCTAGATTTTTACTGTGTTCAGTCTGTGTTGTGAATTTAAACTCTTGTAATGCATGGAGTGTGGTGATTGCACTCCACTATTTAGAAAAAAGACTAAGTTTAGCACAAGAGTGGAGTGAGACTCTGCCTTATCCCCTGCTTAAGTTGCTAGGGTCAGGACTCAGGCTAGGTAGTAAAATCTGAAAGTACTGACCAGCAAATGACAGCAGCGGTATAAAGGGGTTGGATCTGCCTGTTTGTAGTAAGGTGCCCCCTCTTCTTACAAACTTAAAGTAGCTAGAATAACAGTGTGTGTGTGCCAGCATTTCCTTTTAAAAGATATTAAGTACAGTAGATTCTATATCCGAACTACCCAAGGTCCCAGTTCAGATAAATCTCACACAATTAACTGGATAAACTTCTGAAGTCTTTTTTTTTTTCCTTCACTCAAGAATGCACTTTTCAGCCATTCAGCGATGATCCCCCCCCCCCCCCCCCCTTGGGGACAAAAAAAAAATATTTTTGAGCTGGCTACAAGCGGCGGAAAAAAATGCTTAAGCAAATATGTATAATGCTTGTATACAGACTTTTTATGATTTTTTTCCTACCCGAAAACTTTGCAAGGTTGGTTTGGAGAATTGACGTTTTGGTTATTCGACTCTGTACTGTATATCACCATTCAGGCAACTTCAGTCTTCCTTGATTTGTGTGAAAACCACAAACTCCAAGGAGTAGTAGCCCAAACAAATGAAGTAAAAAAAAAAAAAAAAAAAAATTTAGACATTCTGTGGATACCTGTACAGTTTAGAAGCATTTGAGGCAAGTGTAAATGAAAGGGACTATTGACACTGCCTTTGACTGTTCACAAAGTGCTTCACAGCTTTGAATGCCAGCAAAATACACAGTGCTCCTTTTACTGTAATTTAGTAATATGTGGAGTAGATAAAGCTCCATTCACTAAGAATTGTAATCCGGTCTCTGATCATAACAAAATTATTTATTCTCTACATGGATGTCAAGATTCACCTCTTGCTTTGCTCTCTGGATGAATTTCTTGGCATCCATGTCTCAAACACGCAAACAGGTTATGATTGAACTAATTATCCACTAATCTGGGGGGGTTGCAGCATATTGGAGTGTGCCATTTTAAGCTTTTAAGAAAATAAAAATCCAGTCTTGGAGTGCCATTAAAATATTAGCGTGTGGGAAATATTTGGTTTGCTCTTATATATAGCTAGCTAGTCCTATTACTCAGAACTGTTCTGCATGGCTTCACTCCTCGTCTTTGCTGTAGCTAAGACGTCAAGAGGGTGGGTGCCTGCAGGTAGACTGCAATGGGAGAGCCCTTTTGTACTGAGGAAAAAAAAGCAAAAGTGCCTGAAGTTTTTAGTTTGCATTCTCTCACTTGGGGGTGCTATTGGGTCTCTAATAAGAATATTGTTGAAGTTCTACATCTGTCAAATGGAGTCTATCTGCATTAAGAGTCTGTTTTTATAGTGACTTGTTGATGGCTTCCCTTTGTCTCTCTGCTGTTATAAATGGTTATATCCCAACTGTTATCTTTGCCTATGGAGTTGTGTGTTGTGAGTTGGTTATTTATGAGCTGGTGGAGACTGAAAATATTAGTTGCTTTTCTGTAGGTGTGTTAAAGCAGGGGGTAGACAAGTATGTTATCACCCAGGTGTTTGTCGTAATCCAAGGTGAGATTGTTTAATGTGGTGGTGTTCTGGTGGGAGTTTTTGGAAGTGGGGGTTGTGTGCAAACTCTAATATGCAATCTGATATAAATCTTTATTTGTTCCTTACTAATAGTACTTTGGTTCCATCCTTGGAACCGACACTGCAGTTCCCAAGCTCGCACCAGCCAAAAACTCTCAGCTAAGACCTATCCATAATGCCCCTCTGTCCAGATCTCGTTTGCCATGTTCTTCATCAGACGTGCCTAGCCTCTCTCTCCCTCCCTCTCTCTCAAAGCTAAGTGGAAATTTGTAGGGTTTTTTTTGTCTGCAGTTTTCCCTTAAAACTGTCTTTTTTAGTCTGTTTAGCTTTTTAACTATTATAACCTGCTTCTGTTTCCTACCCTTTACCTTTGGTAGTTAAATCTTACCATCGTTGGTACTGTCCCTTTGCTAGGCCTTCCTTTACCACTTGTGGTATTTTTAAATACCATATTCTCTCCTTTTCTTTGTTTCCTTTGGGATAGCGGTTTGTTTCCTGTACTATGTAAGACAAAGTTAAGTTTGGGTTTAAACAGTGTGACAAGTGTGGGCGTAAGATGCCCAACTTGGATGGCCATGGTCTATGCGTTTACTGTTTTGGGGGACCATATAAATGCTGCTTGTGATATTTGATGTTATGTGATCCTATCTCGCCTACATTCTGAATGATGGGTTCGGAGCCGATCCCTCGGCTCCGACTCGGCACGCTTATGCCAAAGAGCGAAGTCTCTTATTGGCTGAGCTTACTATATCCCAGGATGCACCACTACCAGTCCCCCAGATCTCGTTTGCCGCTTCCCTGCGAAGACGTGGTCTCGAGCTGGCTGGGCTGAGTAGTTTTTATTAACTAACTTTTCTGTCAGTTTTTTGCTGTTTTTGCTCACAAAAGCTGTTTTAACGGCTATCGCTCATTTGTGTACGATTTGGATTGTAAAATTGTTGTGTGTGATTGGGTTGAGTTTGTTTTCGCCCTCCATCCAGGGCCTTCCCGGACTGTCAACCTTTAATACTTACAGGGTCTCTAGTAATTCTATAGTTGGTTTAGAGTTCCCTGTCCTTTTTTACAGGAAGTGTTTGCATTAAGCTATAACTGTAAGCTTAGCTTTATCATCAGTAAGAATTTAGTTGTTTACTTTCCTGTCAAAGTGACTAGAATTGTGTAACATCATGTCTCAAACCCCTAGGCCTTCGGGTTTTAAAAAATGTTCGAAATGCGGGTTTAAAATGTCTATCACAGACTATCATTCGCTCTGTGTATATTGTCTCGGGGCAAAGCACTTGCAGGAGTCATGCAGCGTATGTCACGCTTTTTCCTCAAGGGTCCTCCAGGAGAGGAAAAATAAATTGATTCTTAAGGGGTTAGTTAAACCTTCCTTTGAAGAAGCCTTGGCATCCTCTCCTGCTCCGGCCAAAAAGAAAAGGGTTTCGGTTCCGACCAGTCCGTCGGATCCGACTGCCAAGAAACTTAGGCAGGCCTCTCCTTCGGCTCCAAAGACTTCGGAGCCGAGGTTGGAACGGTCTGCCTCGATGCCACCAGTATCGACTCCTCTGGCTTCGGAGCCGATGGCTGGGGCATCGAGGGGCGGGTCACCTTCGTCGGCTCCGCTGCTCGGAGCCGACAAGGGTCGCCCGCTCAGACACTCCCCCCTCGGCGCCGAAGTCTACCTCTGCACCGATGGAATCTGCTGTGAGTATTCCCTCGGCGCCGATACTCATCGAGTCGCCGAGCCGGGTCCCCTAGCCCTTTGGGGCCGATGGAGAGGCCTTCTCAACCCGTTCTGTTTCCTCTCGGTCTTGAGAATGTCGGATTCTGATATAGACAGGGTGCTCCAAAGACTGTTCCAGTCCCCAGTCTTCCAAAATTTGTTTCGGTTCCGACCCAGTTGGTTTGAGCCGATGACCTTGGCCCACCCATTGCCATTCCTCCTCCGACTGCTTCGGCTCTGTCGGAGCAGGTGCTGTTGGAGCCGGTGGAGATCTCAGGGTCGGCTCCGACCCTTACTCCAACCAGACCTCGGGTCCGAGTTTGGTACGGACTTCTTCGGCTGGACCGGGGTGATGTTTGGGACCTATGCTTTGGTTCCGAGCCTCCCCTCGGTGCTTGCTGCGGGACTTCCGTCGGCTATCACGGCTCGAGTCCGGACACTCCCAGGATTCTGGGGTCCGGCTTTCAGGGCCATGAGGAGTGCCTTGGCCAAGTCCTCTTCGCCATCTCTCCGGTTTACCAGCACCTTCCCTGGGCGTGGAGACTGGGTCTTTGGCAGTTCCTGTCCGTAGCCAGCGGAGCCCGAGGCCTGAGGTTACCCCAGTGGGGTTCCCTCCTCCTGAGGGTTCTTGAGTTGTCTTCAGAGGAACCCCAAGGAAGAGATCGTGCAAGAGGAAGCACGTGGACTCCCCGAGTCTATTACATCGGACACTGATATGGATGATGCAGAGGGGTCCCCAGTCGTCCTCGGATGATGTCTCATTTGCAGACATCTTAGAGATCCTCAAACAACGAGGCGGCTGGATATCCAAACCCCCTCTGCTGACGAGTCAGTGCTCCTCAAGGCCTTTGGGGCTCAGCCCTCCGCCTCCTGGGTGTCTCCGCCCTTCGACGAGGTTCTGGATTTCGTTTGTCCAAGGGCGTGGGAACATCCAGATACCGTGGAACCAGTCCCTTCTCGTCCAAATAAATTTTTGTCTGCTCCCCGAGAAGGAGTTCCTTACTAAAGGCGTGGCTGTAGATGCCATGGTGGTGGCATCTGCTACACAACAGGGCGTGGCAGAGGCTTCAACGTCCGTCCATCCTCCTAATAAGGAGTCTAGGAGTATGGATAGGTGCGGGAAGCGCACCCTGACTTCAGCGGCCTTTACCTTAAGGTCTCTGAATTATTTGGCACATTTTACCAGGCTTCAGAGGGATCTGGTCAAGGAGTTGTCAGATTCCCTCTCGGGTAACCTACCTGAGCAGCTAGCCCAGTCGGTTAGCTCTCAGTTGGCTATCCTTACGTCAATTTCTAACTTCGTCCATGAGGCTCATTTCCTATGCGGCGAAGGGCAGGTAGAGCGGCAGGCACAGGCGTGGCTCTACGTGAACAAGCCTGGCTCCGCTTGTGTCAGTTTGCGGAGGCCTTCAAGTCTTCCTTCGCCGACGCTCCCTTTGATGGGTCCTCATTGTTTGGACCCAAGGTGAAAGACACCCTTACCGCTGTGAGCAAGAGGGAAAACGTTATCTGCCGTAGGTGCCAGTTATTCCACTCCCTTCGGCCTTACCCCAAGGCTAAAGGAGGGAAAATGTGGTTCCATAAATCTCAAGTTTTTCTCCCAACAGCAGGAAGATTCCCCGTCCAGAGGCAGAGGCGGGAAATTTTTCAGGGAGACGCCGTCCCAGAGGCGGCAGAGGGCCCGCAATTCTGGAGACCGCGAGTCCTTTCGTGGCTCTTCAGCCTCCCACACGTCATGAGGGATTGCCCGGCTGTGCTGCTCCGGAGCCAGTCGGGTGTCGTTTTGCCAAGCACCTAAAAGCCTGGGAGTCAATCACTCAGGACAGATGGGTGCTTCGGATCATTGCCGGAGGTTACACCATCCCATTCAAATACTCACCCCCACCGTCCAAGAGAATCCCGGACCCACCACCCAGTCAAAGGGAAATAGCAGCCACAGAAGCTTTAAAGCTGCTAGAAAAAGGAGTCATCCAACCGGTCCCCACAGACCAGATCGGATCAGGAAATTACTCCAGGTTCTTTTAGTGCCAAAAAAGACAGGGGACCTGAGACCAATATTGGATCTCAGCAGACTGAACCAATCCGTCACGAAATCCAAATTCCGAATGGTCACGTTACAATCCATTCTCCCGTTGTTGGAGAAGGATGTTTGGATGTGCTCCATAGACCTCAAGGACGCCTATTATCACATACCGATACATCAGGCGTCCAGAAGGTATCTGCGCTTCAGCCTGGGAGTCAGTCATTACCAATTTTGTGCTCTGCCCTTTGGTCTCACCACAGCCCCAGGGTGTTCACCAAGTGTTTGGCAGTAGTGACGGCTCACCTGAGAAGTCTTGGATTCCAAGTGTTTCCCTATCTCGACTGGCTCCTGACTGCCACCACCAGGCATCTACTAATGGACAACCTCAAAGCCACCATCTCCTGGGTGTTTCCTGGGGATTACATTCAATTGGTCAAAGTCTGTCTTGCTGCCCTCTCAGCATAAAGTTTATAGGAGCAGAGATAGACTCAAGATTGATGCGTCTTTCTTCCTGCCGAAAGGATCCGAACTTTACAGGGCCAAGTTCAAGCTCTGATCTCGAGATCCAAAGCCCCAGCCAGGATGGTCCTACAGGTTTTAGGCTCAATGTCTGCCACGGTTCTTTTAGTTCCTCTAGCAAGATTACACATGAGGATTCTTCAGTGGCTCTTGTCAACTCAATGGTCCTTTCAGGATCTTCCCCTCAATCATCACATCATGATTACGGAAATATGCAAAAGGGACCTTCGCTGGTGGCTTCAGACATCCAACTTGGATCAGGGAAAACCCTTTGTTCTCCCTCCAGTGGTTACCCTGACGACAGATGCCTCCCAGATAGGGTGGGGGGGGCATTGTCTGGGCAGGCTAGTTCAGGGCTCCTGGCTTCTGGACGAAGCTCTTCTCCACATCAACGTGTTGGAGATGAGGGCTGTACTTCTATCCCTACAGGCCTTACACAAGTTTCTTCCTCAGGGCATCATCGCCATCCACACAGACAACATGTCGGTGGTTTGGTATCTGAACAAACAAGGAGGGACCAGATCGTATCCCCTTTGCAGAGAGGCCATGAGAGTGTGGGAATGGGCTGTAGCTACCAACCGCTTCTTGGTAGCGACCCACATCCCGAAAGTCAAATGTATTGGCGGACAAATTAAGCAGGACAATTCTCTCTCCTCACGAATGGTCACTAAACCGCACAGTAGCAGCCCAGGTTTTCAAGAGATGGGGGCCGTGCTGCGACCTATTTGCAACTCCACAAAACACCAAGTGCCAAAGGTTCTTCTCCTTGATTCCACATCAGGAAGTACCAGCCATGGATGCTCTAGCACAACCTTGGCCAACAGGGCTACTTTATGCCTTTCCTCCAATTCCACTCCTTCCCAAAGTTATTCAAAAGCTTCTCAACTGGGGTCTTCAATGATTCTGATTGCCCCATACTGGCCTCGTCAGATATGGTTTCCTTACCTGAAAAAGCATGCAGTGGACGATCCGTGGACCTTAGACCTGATCCCGGACTTGCTAATCCATCAGTCGGGACATTGGCATCAGTCCCTTCAATCTTTGAAATTGACAGCTTGGCTCCTCCACTTCCAACCTTAGTTAGAAGGCACACACTAGACCCGAAGTTGTTCACATTTTATCTTCTGCCCACAAACCCACCACTAACAAATTGTACCTCAGTAAGTGGAAGAGGTTTGCTATCTGGGCTCAACTCAAGGGCTTAGACCCTATCACTGCTCCTGTCCCAGAGGTTTTGAAATTCTTAACATCCCTGTTTAATCAGGGATCTTCTGTCTCAACTATTAAAGTCCAACTAGCGGCTATCTCTAAATTCCACGAATCCACGGATCCTCCTTTGATGAGCAGCAGACTATGCAAAACGTTCATTAAAGGTGCGAGTCTGTTAAGACCACCAGTTTTTCATCCTGCACCTCCGTGGGATCTTGATTTGGTGCTTGGCATTAACATCTCCCCTTTTGAACCGGCTGCTACATGCAATTAAAATATCTGTCTTGGAAAACGGCATTCTTAGTGGCTATTACTTCTGCAAGAAGAGTCTCAGAGCTTCAAGCCCTGTCTATTAAACCACCGTACTTGATTTTCCAAAAGGATAGAGTATCACTTAGGCCTAATCCATCCTTTGTCCCAAAGGTCTGTTCTAGTTTCTGTCTTCAACAATCTCTAGAGCTACCAGTTTTCTTTCCAAAATTCTCTAATGAAGCAGAATACACTCTCCATAAATTGGATGTTCACAGGCAATTACGCTTCTATTTAGACAGGACTCAGCAACCGTAAGTCAGACCAGTTGTTTGTGTCCTTCTCAGATAATAAATTGGGCCAAACCATCACAAAAGCTACAATCTCAAAATGGATCAGAGATTGCATAACTCAGGCCTATTCTTCGAATAAACAACTTACATCATCTATCAAAGCTCATTCTACCAGAGCTATGGCTACTTCTATAGCCTTTCATTCCAAGCTCGCTATATCGGAAATTTGTGCTGCGGCTACTTGGTCCAACCGCACACTTTCATTTCCCACTACAAATTGGATGTGGCATCTAAAGGACGAGCATCATTTGGTTCCACGGTACTCAGGAGTGTTTTCCAGTGAGCCACCCAGGATTCAGGTGCTAGGACGCTGTCCCATCATTCAGAATGTAGGCGAGATAGGATCACATAACATCTTTTAGTTATGTACTCACCATAACTTCAGATGTTTGGGATCCATCTCGCCTACATTCCTGATACCCACCCTCCTTCCCCCTGCCTTGCAGATCAGAAGAGATTGAACGGTTTTGAGTTCAACTGTTTTTATCTTGTTTCATCTGACGATGTTATATAAGCAGGGTATGCGTGTGTGCATGTATGCGGACAAACTAGATCTGGGGGACTGGTAGTGGTGCATCCTGGGATATAGTAAGCTCAGCCAATAAGAGACTTCGCTCTTTGGCATAAGCATGCCGAGTCGGAGCCGAGGGATCGGCTCCGAACCCATCATTCAGAATGTAGGCGAGATGGATCCCAAACATCTGAAGTTATGGTGAGTACATAACTAAAAGTTCTAGTTTTAGCAATTGCACTCTAGCAGAGTGCAAAATCAAGCTAATTTAAAAGGTTTAATCAAAACACCTTTTTTCGGAGGCTCTCTCTGGGTCTGAGGTCTCACCACCTCCTAAGTCCAAAAAACACAAGGAAAAACTGAGTCACTCTGTTCCCGCATCTGTCTGTCATGGAACAGAGTCAGCTCTGTGCTTCTCCGGTGCCCTCGGCGCAGACCTCTTTGGCACCAGGCCCTGTGTCTTCTCCCTTGGTGCAGTCTCTGACTCCTTTTAGATTTCAGCTTTGGGACCGTCCTTGGTTCTGACACTGACTTTCATGACAATACCTTATTCTGCACCATCCCCAGCCACGGTGCCGATAGTTTATTCGCCTTCACAGACTATGACCTCAGTTTATTCGGCTCCACAGACTATGACCTCAGTTCCTAAAGTCTAACATCTCCCAAGGACCAGATACTCCCCAACATACGACTCCTTTTCATGGCATCTGTTTAGCCCCTTTCTTGAAAGACCTGATTCTCCTTTAGCAGACTCCTATAGATCCACCAGTAACCTTTCTGAACAAGATGTAGTGCGGGTTGTGGACCAGCTTCTGGCAGCTAGCGTATTGCCCACCCCAGCTAGACCTTCCGTCCCCTTTGGCTCAGAACCCTTCACAGCTTATTCACCTGTTTATCCTCCAGCCTCTACCCAGGCCCCAGATCTTGGTACCGATGACCACCCTGATGCATACTGTCTCTGCCCCAACTGCGGAGGTTTCCTAGTTGGCACTGACCTCCTTTGCTGCATTGGCTCCGTTGGAGCCAGTGCACACTGAGCAGTGTTTTGACTGTCAGTACCTTGGTACCTAGCCCAGCATCTATTTTCGTTGGCGCCGTCTATGTCCATGGTTCCGACAGCTTCCAGTCCTCTCTGAGCTCCTCACCTGGAGGTGGGCTCCTCAGGGCAGGGTGTGACCCTGCTTCCGAGGTTGTCCTCAGTTCTGGACTCTCATCCCTCCTCAGGCGGGCCTGCTTTCCAGGTGATGGAGAGGGTCCTTGCCTCCACAGGCTCTGTCAGCATCAATGACATTGGCACCAGAACCCCCCCCCCCCTCTAGTATGCAGCTGTCCCAACCCACTACTTTGGGATCCTGGGCACGGGAGCCGCAAGACTTTCCTTTGAAGGGAACCCTTTTTCAGGAGTCCTCAGAAGATCCTACTGGGGAGCCACCCAGGAAGAAACTGTGCAAATGGAAAGCACTGTAATTCTCCTGAGGAATCTGTCACTGAGGAATCTGTCACTGAGGGCACTGATTTGTGGTTGAGTCCCCACTGCCCCCGACAACTTCTCATTTGGAGACCTTCTCTAAATCCTCAAGCAGCGGGGAGACTAAGTCCTCTAACCCTTCTTCTGAGGAATGTTCTTTCAGGCCTTCTGTGCCTGGCAATCTACTTCCTGGGTTACCCCACCTGCGCGTGAGCTTAAGCTGATCGTGCAGTGTGCCTGGAAGGCCCTGGACAACGTAGAACCTATCCCCGAAGGCCGGACAAAATTGTGTCCACCCCTGAAGACCAGCCCAACTGGTCCAGGCAGTTAACTGTCGATTCCATGGTCGTGGCAGTGACCACCAAAAGGGAAATGGCAGAAGATAGTTTCACTGTCCATCCTCCGAACAGGGAGTCTCGGGCTATGGACAGACTAGGGAAGCGAACCTATCTGGCACACTTGGGTCACCTCCAAAGAGACATAATCTCTGAAATATCCTCCTCTTTGGTGGGGGTACTGCCTGATGAGGTGATCTCCTCGCAGCTAGCTACCGTTGATCTGTCTCCAACTCCTTGAAGCGTTTGCTAGGGGCAGCCTGAGCTGCTGCGTCAGGCATTGAGACATCATGCTTGGATGCATTTATGATTTTGCAGACCCCTTTAAATCTTCCTTCGTCAACACACCTGTTGACATATCTGCACTTTTTGATCCCAAAGTACGAGACACTAACATGAAGTGAGAGAGACTGAAATAACTTGTCTGCTGTGGGCATACGTTTTTCCACCCCCCCTCCCCAGACTTCCTATTCCAGGAACCAGAGGGGAGGATAAATTTGTGGTTCAAGAAATCCCAAGGATGATCCTTCTGTTACACTCATGGTGAGCAATCCCCCCAGGGCAGAGTGGCCAACTCATCTCACTCCCCTTTCGGGGTAGAGGGGGTCCATGTAACCAGGGCACTGGAGGTTCTTCTCTGGACGACCCTACCAGCACTCCTGAGCAGCGGCCATGATTGTTTTCCTCTGGAAGCAGTTGGGGGTCGTTTTTCTCTGCACCTACCAGCCTGGCAACTTACTACTGATGTTTGTGTGCAGAGAAATAGCCAGAGGCTACCAGATGCCTTTTGATGCAACTCGCAGGCCCGTCAAACGAATCCCTGATGTACCACCCAATCAGAGAGAGGTAGCAGCCTTAGAAATAGAAAAGCTGCTAAGAAAGAGTACTCCAACCAGACCAGAGAGGATCCGGGTTTTACTTTAGGTTCTTTTTGGTGCCAAAAGTGGACTGGAGACAAATCTTGGATCTCAGCCTATTGAACTAATTTATCAAACCTCAAATTCTGGATGGTCACGGTACAGTCCATTCTCTCCTTTCTAGGGAGGGACAACTGAATGTGCTCTATAGACCTCCAGGATGTGTATTACCACATAAAGATGGATCACCACTCCCAGAGATTTCTCCACTTCCGGCTGGGAGCCAGTCACTGCCAGTTGGTCTCTACAACCCCTCAGTGTTCATGTGTATGGCAGTTGTAGTAGCTCATCTTAGAGTACAAGGATTCCAGGTGTTTCTGTATCTAGATGACTGGCTCCTTACCACCTCGACCAGGAATCTTCTAATCCGCAGCCTGTTACACTCAAGGCCTTGCTCTCTGCTTGGGGATTACAATCAACAAGGACAAATCTCAAATGTTCCCAACAGAAGCACTGGAATTCATTGGAGCAGTTTTCGACGCAACATCCTGTCAAGCTTTCCCTCCTCTCAGGCTTTCGAAAATAAGACGCCAAATCCAAGCTCTTTTTCCACAGACCTTTTGTACCAGCACGCCTTGTACTGCAACTCTTAGGCTGCATAGCAGCTGCCATTACTCTAGTACCACTGGCGAGGTTGCACATGAGAATACTAGTGGCTTCTTTACAGTGGTCAATCTTAACTCTACCACATAAGTCTTGCAAACCTTGGCAAGGAAGAAATTCTATGGTGGCTGAAGCTAGAATCTCTTTGGTGTCGACCGTTCTGTCTCCCCAGCCCACGGTGACGGATGCTTCCCTGTTTGGGGGGGGGGGCATTTCCAGGGGAAGACTGTCAAAGGCACCTGGTCCCCCATGGAGGCCAATTTGCATATAAATGTTCTGGAATGAAGGGCAGTTCTCTTAGCATTGCAAGCGTTCCATACATCCCTCCCTTCTGGGACCATTGCAATTCATTCGGACAACATGTCAGTCATCTGGTATATCAACAAGCAAGGCAGAACCAGGTCTTACCCCCTGTCGGTAAGCCATGAGGATTTGGCACTGGGCGATGGCTTCCAACTGCTTTCTTATAGCAACGCACATTCCTGGGAGTTCCAGCTTTATTGCGGACAGTCTGAGCAGGAACATCCTGATGCCTCACGAGTGGTCCCTCAATCCTGTAATAGCGGGTCGGATATCCCGCCACTGGGACAAGCCGTGCTGCGATCTGTTTGCTTCCCCCTTAAACAAATAATGCAGAAGCTACTTTGCCCTGATTCCCCCCCCCCCCCGGTGGGGGGAACCAGAGGGACGCTCTACTCATGTTTAGCCCCCAGGTCTGCTGTATGCCTTTCCCCTGATGTCCTTCAAGGATGCAACTGCAGTCCTGACATATGGGTTGTCCTGCCTCAGGCAGCCCTTCGGTCGGCCGGATTCCAAAGTCTGGGTCTGGCGTCAGCTGATGTCTCCTTTTCCCTGACAGAGCGCCTGGGGTATAAAAGCGTCAGCCGACGCCATCTTCAGTCTTTCTTGCCGCGCGGCGCTCGAAGCAGAAGCAGTTCGCAAGTGCCGGTCGACCAGCTACTAAAGTCTTCAAAAAAGCTAAGTACCCCGTTGGGGACCTTTTCTTGCCTCAGCCGATGTCAGATAAAACTGTAAAAGTTAATTGTTTAACTTGTGGGAAACAAATACCTCATAAGGATTTCCACTCTTACTGCTTGCCCTGCCTAGGCCCAGAACACAACGTCTCGGCCTGTACAGCTTGTGCTTTCAATAAACGCACTCTTAGGCGTCGGACAGAGATTGCACAGGATTATTTTGGGGAAGATTTCTGTTATATCATGCTGTCGGAGCTTCCAACAGCACATTTACCTAAAAAACGGAAGGATAAGGACCGACACCCGCGGTCTCGGCCGACACCATGCTTAGGCCTACCGCGAGTGTCTGTCTCTTCTGAGCCGGTTTCACAACCGCTACACACCGACACCGCCCCACCGGTTACTTCGGTACCGGAGACCAGCTCGGTGCCGGTTTCTGTTCTCCCCTCTGAGACCGTAGCCCAGGATATTTCTAACACACTTTCAGTGGATAAGACTACTCCAGCACGCGGTGCTGCCAGGCCTCCAGTGTCTTTGTCCATTAAGGCCTACACACGTGCTAAGGCTGCCAAACAGGCTAAGTCTCTCCCTCCAAGATCTGTTTCTCTGGGATCCACTTCTGGTTCTCAAATTTTAAGTTTAGCTGAGGACCTTATATCTTTTAATTAGGGGTTCTCAACCACATCCAGATAGAGGCTCTCAGCTGCCTTCTGTCAAGAGGCCTAGGGTTGAGCAGGTAGATCCCCAGTCCTCCGATGAGGCCTCAGGTGATTCTGCACATTCAGACTACCAGGAGGAGGCCTTCCCGGCCTACGAGGATTCTGATGAGGAGGAATCCATTCCCTCTGCTTCTCCTCCTGAGGAGTTCCCCTTTGGGGAAATGCTTCATTCCATGAGGGAACACTTCAAATGGCAAGGCCAAGAATACTCAGATTCTAGGAAAAGGTTAAGGGAATTTTTAAAGCTACCTCAGCATAGACCCTTGGCTATTCCTCCAGTTTTTTAAATGTTTTAGATGATGTGTACTTAGGATCACATAACATCACTAGATTCTATCTCGCCTACATTCTGAATGATGGGTTCGGAGCCGATCCCTCGGCTCCGACTCGGCACGCTTATGCCAAAGAGCGAAGTCTCTTATTGGCTGAGCTTACTATATCCCAGGATGCACCACCAACAGTCCCCCAGATCTCGTTTGCCGCTTAACTGCAAGGACGTGGTCTCGAGCTGGCTGGGCTGAGTAGCTTTATTAACTACTTTTTCTGTCAGTTTTGTGCTTGTATTTCACAAAAGCCGTTTTAACGGCTATTGCTATTGCTATTGTGTTCGATTGAGTACTGGAATTTCTTGTGTGTGATTGGGTAGAGTTTGTTTTGGCCCCTTTCAATCCAGGGCCTTTTCGGTCAAACTTTATAACTGAACTTTTAGTGTTTTAAAGTTCCGGTTATTACACCTAAGGTTGTGTTTTACACAGTTTCTGTAAGCCTTGGTTTTTGTCATGCGATTCTACAGTGGTTAAATTTCCTGTCAGAAATTGTTAACATTATGTCTCAAGCCCCTAGGCCTTCGGGCTTTAAAAATGTACTAAATGTGCTTTTAAGATGTCTGTTACTGATGACCATCTACTTTGTGTTTATTGTTTAGGGGCAAAGCACTTGCAGGAGTCATGCAGCGTATGTCACGCTTTTTCCTCTAGGGTCCTCCAGGAGAGGAAAAATAAATTAATTCTTAAAGGGTTGATTAAACCCTCTTTGAAGAAGCCTTGTCTTCCTCCGACTCCTGCCAAAAGAAAGGGCTTCTCCGACCAGTCCGTCGGATCCGACTGCCAAGAGACCTAGGCAGGCCTCTCCTTCGGCTCCAAAGACTTGGGCCGAGGTCGAACGGTCTGCCTCGATGCCACCAGTATCGACTCCTGGCCGGAGCCGATGGCTGGGGCATCGAGGCGGGTCACCTCGGCTCCACTGCTCGGAGCCGACAAGGGTCGCCGCTCAGACACTTCCTCCTCGGCGAAGTCTACCTCGGCACCGATGGAATCTGGTGTGTGTGTTTCCTCGGCGCCGATTCTCATCGAGTCGCCTCGAGCCGGTCCCCTAGTCCCTTGGGTCCGATTGAGAGGTCTTCTCGAACCCGTTCTGTTTCCTCTCTGTCTTCGATAATGTCGTATTCTGATATAGACAGGGTGCTCCAAAGACTTTTCCAGTCCCCAGTCTTCCAAAATTTGTTTCGGCTCCGACCCAGTTGGCTTGAGCCGATGGCCATGACCCATCCCATTGCTATTCCTCCTCCGACTGCTTCGCTCCGTCGGAGCAGGTGCTCTTGGAGCCGGTGGAGATCTCAGGGTCGGCTCCGACCCTTACTCCAACCCGGCCCTCGGGTCCGAGTTTGGTCTGGACTTCTTCGCTGGACCCGAGGGTGATGTTTGGGACCGATGCTTTGGTTCCGAGCCTCCCTCGGTGCTGCGGGACTTCCGTCTACTATCATGGCCCGGAGACTGGGCGCCCCAGGATTCTGGAGGTCCGGCTTTCAGAGCCATGAGGAGTGCCTTGGCCAAATCCTCTTCGCCATCTCTCGGTTTTACCAGCACCTTCCTGGGCGTGGAGACTGGGTCTTTGGTAGTTCCCCTGTCAGGCCAGCGGAGCCCGAGGCCTGAGGTTACCCCAGTGGGGTTCCCTCTTCCTGAGGGTTTTGAGTCATCTCCAGAGGAACCCCCAAGGAAGAGATCGTGCAAGAGGCAGCACGTGGACTCCACCGAGTCTATCACATCGGACACGGATATGGATGCTGCAGAGGGGTCCCCTAAGTCGTCCTCGGATGATGTCTCCTTTGCAGACATCTTAGAGATCCTCAAACAACGAGGCGGCTGGATGTCCAAACCCCTCTGCGGACGAATCAGTGCTCCTCAAGGCCTGTGGGGCCCAGCCCCCCGCCTCCTGGGGACCTCCGCCGTTCGACGAGCTTCTGGATTTAGTTGGTCGAAGGGCGTGGGAACACCGGATACTGTGGAACCAGTCCCTTCTCGTCCAAACAAATTCTTATCTGCTCCCCGAAGGAGTTCCTTACTAAAGGCGTGGCTGTAGATGCCATGGTGGTGGCATCTGCTACACAGCAGGACGTGGCAGAGGCTTCAACGTCCATCCTCCTAATAAGGAGTCTAGGAGTATGGATAGGTACGGGAAGCGCACCCTGACTTCAGCGGCCTTTACCTTAAGGTCTCTGAATTATTTGGCACATTTTACTAGGCTTCAGAGGGATCTGGTCAAGGAGTTGTCAGACTCCCTCTCTGGTAACCTACCTGAGCAGCTAGCCCAGTCCGTTAGCTCTCAGTTGCCTATCCTTACTTCATTTCCTAACTCGTCCATGAGGCTCATATCCTATGCGGCCGAAGGGCGGGTAGAGGCAGGCACAGGCGTGGCTCTCGTGACAGGCCTGGCTCCGCTTGTGTCAGTTTGCGGAGGCCTTCAAGTCTTCCTTCGCCGACGCTCCCTTTGATGGGTCCTCATTGTTTGGACCCAAGGTGAAAGACACCCTTACCGCTGTGAGCAAGAGGGAAAACGTTATCTGCCGTAGGGCCGTTATTCCACTCCCTTTCGCCTTACCCCAAGGCCAAAGGAGGGGAAAATGTGGTTCGAAATCTCATAAGTTTTTCTCCCAACAGCAGGAAGATTCCCCGTCCAGAGGCAGAGGGCGGGAAATTTTCAGGGAGACGCCGTCCCAGAGGCGGCAGAGGCCCCGCAATTCTGGAGACCGCGAGTCCTTTCGTGGCTCTTCAGCCTCCCACACATGAGGGATTGCCCGGCTGTGCTGCTCGAGCCAGTCGGGTGTCGCTTTTGCCAAGCATCTAAAAGCCTGGGAGTCAATCACTCAGGACAGATGGGTGCTTCGGATAATTGCGGAGGTTACACCATCCCATTCAAATACTCACCCTCCGTCCAAGAGAATCCCGGACCCACCACCCAGTCAAAGGGAAATAGCAGCCAGAAGCTTCAAAGCTGCTACAAAAGGAGTCATCCAACCGGTCCCCACAGACCAAATCGGATCAGGAAATTACTCCAGGTTCTTTTAGTGCCAAAAGACAGGGGACCTGGGACCAATATTGGATCTCAGCAGACTGAACCTATCCGAAATCCAAATTCGAATGGTCACGTTGCAATCCATTCTCCCGTTGTTGGAGAAGGATGTTTGGATGTGCTCCATAGACCTCAAGGACGCCTATTATCACATACCGATACATCAGGCGTCCAGAAGGTATCTGCGCTTCAGCCTGGGAGCCAGTCATTACCAATTTTGTGCTCTGCCCTTTGGTCTCACCACAGCCCCAGGGTGTTCACCAAGTGTTTGGCAGTAGTGACGGCTCACCTGAGGAGCCTTGGATTCCAAGTGTTTCCCTATCTCGACGACTGGCTCCTGACTGCCACCACCAGGCATCTACTTATGGACAACCTCAAAGCCACCATCTCCCTGGGTGTTTCCTGGGGATTACATTCAATTGGTCAAAGTCTGTCTTGCTGCCCTCTCAGCATAAAGTTTATAGGAGCAGAGATAGACTCAAGATTGATGCGTGTCTTTCTTCCTGCCGAAAGGATCCAACCTTACAGGGCCAAGTTCAAGCTCTGATCTCGAGATCCAAAGCCCCAGCCAGGATGGTCCTACAGGTTCTAGGCTCAATGTCTGCCACGGTACTTTTAGTTCCTCTAGCAAGGTTACACATGAGGATTCTTCAGTGGCTCTTATCAACTCAATGGACCTTTCAAGATCTCCCCCTCAATCATCACATCATGATTACGGAAATATGCAAAGGGACCTGCTGGTGGCTTCAGACATCCAACTTGGATCAGGGAAAACCCTTTGTTCTCCCCCCTCCAGCGGTTACCCTGACGACAGATGCCTCCCAGATAGGGTGGGGGCATTGTCTGGGCAGGCTAGTTCAGGGCTCCTGGCTTCGGACGAAGCTCTTCTCCACATCAACGTGTTGGAGATGAGGGCTGTACTTCTATCCCTACAGGCCTTACACAAGTTCCTTCCTCAGGGTATCATCGCCATCCACACAGACAACATGTCGGTGGTTTGGTATCTGAACAAACAAGGAGGGACCAGATCGTATCCCCTTTGCAGAGAGGCCATGAGAGTGTGGGAATGGGCTGTAGCTACCAACCGCTTCTTGGTAGCGACCCACATCCCGGAAAGTCAAATGTATTGGCGGACAAATTAAGCAGGACAATTCTCTCTCCTCACGAATGGTCTCTAAACCGCACAGTAGCAGCCCAGGTTTTCAAGAGATGGGGGCCGTGCTGCACCTATTTGCGACTCCACAAAACACCAAGTGCCAAAGGTTCTTCTCCTTGATTCCACATCAGGAAGTACCGCCATGGATGCTCTAGCTCAACCCTGGCCAACAGGGTTGCTTTATGCTTTCCTCCAATCCCACTCCTTCCCAAAGTCATTCAAAAGCTTCTCAGCTAAGGTCTTCAATGATTCTGATTGCCCCATACTGGCCTCGTCAGATATGGTTTCCTTACCTGAAAAGCATGCAGTGGACGATCCGTGGACCTTAGACCTGATCCCGGATTTGCTAATCCATCAGTCGACATTGGCATCAGTCCCTTCAATCTCTGAAATTGACAGCTTGGCTCCTCCACTTCCGACCTTAGTCAGAAGCCACACACTAGACCGGAAGTTGTTCACATTTTGTCTTCAGCCCATAAACCCACCACTAACAAATTGTACCTCAGTAAGTGGAAGAGGTTTGCTATCTGGGCTCAACTCAAGGGCTTAGACCCTATCACTGCTCCTGTCCCAGAGGTTTTGAAATTCTTAACATCCCTATTTAATCAGGGATCTTCTGTCTCAACTATTAAAGTTCAACTAGCTGCTATCTCTAAATTCCATGAATCCACGGATCCTCCTTTGATGAGCAGCAGGCTATGCAAGACATTCATTAAAGGTGCGAGTCTGTTAAGACCACCACTTTGTCATCATGCACCTCCGTGGGATCTTGATTTAGTGCTTGGCATTAACATCTCCCCTTTTGAACCGGCTGCTACATGCGAATTAAAATATCTGTCATGGAAAACGGCATTCTTAGTGGCTATTACTTCAGCAAGAAGAGTCTCAGAGCTTCAAGCCCTGTCTATTAAACCACCATATCTGATTTTCCACAAAGATAGAGTATCTCTTAGGCCTAATCCATCCTTTGTCCCAAAGGTCTGCTCTAGTTTCTGTCTTCAACAATCTCTAGAACTACCAGTTTTCTTTCCAAAATTCTCTAATGAGGCAGAATACACTCTCCATAAATTGGATGTTCACAGGCAATTACGCTTCTATTTAGACAGGACCCAGCAACTTCGTAAGTCAGACCAGTTGTTTGTGTCCTTCTCAGATAATAAATTGGGCCAAACCATCACAAAAGCTACAATCTCAAAATGGATCAGAGATTGCATAACTCAGGCCTATTCTTCTTCAAATAAGCAACTCATCATCTATCAAAGCTCATTCTACCAGAGCTATGGCTACTTCTATAGCTTTTCATTCCAAGCTCGCTATTTCGGAAATTTGTGCTGCGGCTACTTGGTCCAACCTGCACACTTTCATTTCCCACTACAAATTGGATGTGGCATCTAAAGGACGAGCTTCATTTGGTTCCACGGTACTCAGGAGTGTTTTCCAGTGAGCCACCCAGGATTCAGGTGCTAGGACGCTGTCCCATCATTCAGAATGTGAGATAGGATCACATAACATCTTTTAGTTATGTACTCACCATAACTTCAGATGTTTGGGATCCATCTGCATTCCTATACCCACCCTCCTTCCCCTGCCTTGCAGATCAGAAGAGATAGAACGGTTTTGAGCTCCACTGTTTTTGTCTTGTTTCATCTGACGATGTTATATAAGCAGGGTATGCATGTGTGCATGTATGCGGACAAACTAGATCTGGGGGACTGTTGGTGGTGCATCCTGGGATATAGTAAGCTCAGCCAATAAGAGACTTCGCTCTTTGGCATAAGCGTGCCGAGTCGGAGCCGAGGGATCGGCTCCGAACCCATCATTCAGAATGTAGGCGAGATGGATCCCAAACATCTGAAGTTATGGTGAGTACATAACTAAAAGTTTCCCCTGACTCCCCCCTGCTCCTGTCAAGCCAGACAGGTACTACAGGGTCCCAGACATGCATCAATTTCTGTACAAGGGCCATACTGCTGACCCTGAAACTATTTCTGAGGGGCCTAAAGGGGTTTCCTCCTACTGCTAAGAATCCACTTCCTTCGGAAAGAGATTCTAGGGCTTTAGAAAGGTGGGGCAAGAAAGTATGTACATCTTCCACCCTTTCTATGCGAGCATTAAATTGTCAATTTCATATGATTCAGTATCAGGAATACATGTTGGATGACTTGCAAAAGAAATTGGCTTCCCCTGAACCATTAGAAAGGGGTTACAGGAATTGGTTCATAATACTCAGCAGGTTAGCAACCATTTCCTTCCGTGTGGATATGATGCATTGGAAGCTTCATGTAGAGCAGCAATGACAGGTGCGGTCATACGCAGACATGCTTGGTTAAAGGAACAAACATTGCCAGACCATGTGAAAATTAAGGTTTTGGACGCACCACTAGAGAAACATAAGGTATTTGGTGCTACTGCACAAGAGGTTTTAAAGAAAAAGAGGAAAAGGCAAAATCAGTGCAAACGGTCAGATTTCCTCCAGGTACAGCCTCCAAGATTCAGCAGGAATTGCCCTTCTAAGCATTGGTCCTTTCCAGACGCACACAAATTTCAAAGAGGCAAAAACAGACGTGGCAGAGGTAGAGACCAAACTCGAGGCTCCTACAGAGGACGTCAGTGGCAGCCTCCGAACCAGAGAGGTGGGGCAGGACCTTCCACTGCTCCGCAGGGACAATCTCAGTGACTTTGACTCCGCCATCCAGGGCTCAATTAGAAGCACCTTTGGGCAGAAAATTATCTTTATTCTCACAAAATTGGCACAATATTACAAAGGACAAATGGATACTGGACATAATAGACAAAGGATACAGATTCCATTTTCATACACTACCAGCAAGACATGGCAGGCCAAACCTGCCACCGAATCAAAGGGCAGAGGCACTCAAATAACAAACCTACTTCAAATAAGAGCAATAGAAAAGGTTCCTTCTGCAGAACAAGGCCAAGGATTTTATTCAAGACTGTTCCTTGTTCCAAGAAAAGAAAACCAATGGAGACCCATTCTGGACTTGTCCGCACTGAATACTTACCTTATTGTGCCAAAATTCAAAATGCTGACTTTATAGCAACTCCTTCCCATGCTGGGCAAGGGGTCTTGGCTGGTAACTCTGGACCTCAAGGAGGCATACCTGCATGTCCCAATCAGACAAAGTTGCAGAAGATACCTCAGATTTCTTGCAGGCTCAGAGCATTATCAATTCTCAGCATTGCCCTTTGGCTTATCTACTGCGCCCAGAGTGTTCACGAAATGCCTGGCATCAGTAATTGCACATTGCAGACTTCAGGGGATACAAATATACCCTGGACTACTGCCTTATACAAGCGGACAGCCAACAAGCCTTGTTAAAAAACTTGGACTGTGTCATTCACCTACTGCAGGCCTTGGGATACACAGTCAATATTCAGAAGTCAAGTCTCGTACCATCCCAACAAATACCTTTCCTGGGTGCCACACTGGACACAAGCACCCAGATGGCGTTTCTGACAAAAGAAAAACAAAAACAATTACCAGAATACTTCAGAAAATTGGCAACACACACCCAGATGACTGCAAGGAAAATCCTGCAGGCCCTGGGTTTCATGGCATCTTGCATTCTTCTGATTCCACGCAAGGCTGCATATGAGGAAACTACAATGGTATCTAAAAAGTCTATGGTCTCAACACAGCCACAGCCTGGAAGCATTGATCCCACTCATTCCATGCCTTCAAAAGGAATTTCTGTGGTGGGCTCAAGCAAGCCAGATAAACAAAGGTCTGCCTTTCATCAAGCCTCATACAAGTCAAACCATAACAGACGCCTCAGACCATGGATGGGGGGCGCACATGAAGGGCAGATGCATTCAAGGACAATGGACACAAAGAAAAGCACCTGCACATCAACCAAAAAGAAATGCTGGCAGTGATACATGCAATCAAGGCCTTCGAAAAGTTCATGCATCAGGGTCATCTACTAGTAAAGACGGACAATACCACAATTATGTGGTACATAAACAAGCAAGGAGGTACCCATTCCTACCCTCTTTGCAGACTGGCAATGAATCTCTGGGATATTTCCCTACAATTGAAAATGGATCTACAATCCCAGTTTGTACCAGGGAAGGACAATGTTCTGGCGGACAGCCTAAGCAGAAACACCATGGATCCACACGAATGGATGTTGCATCCAGACATTTTCTTACAAATAACTCTAGCATGGGGAAGGCCGGACATGGATCTTTTTGCCTCCCACATCAATCACCATCTGAAAAAGTTTTGCACAAGGACATACCATCCTCAAGCATGGAAGGTGGACGCTCTCTCCTTCATTTGGAAAACTCTAACACTGTATGCCTTCCCACCTCTTCCTTTGACCAAGGTGTTACTAAAGATAAAGACAGAGCAACCGAAAGTCATACTGATAGCTCCAGACTGGCCAAGACAACACTGGGTACCCACTGCTACGGAGCTTGGCACACACCAATCCGTGGCTCCTTCCTCCAATGGCCACTTCTGACAGCACAATAACAGGACACCAGCTTGAAAACATTGAAGCTGACAGCTTGGAAGATTCCATGACTATTTCTCAGGATATACTTTCCAAAAGGGTAAAAGATATCATCCTGGAGGCGCGCAGACCTTCCACTAGAAAAACATACTCAGCAAAATGGAAGAGATTTATTATCTGGAACAGCAAAAAGGGTCAAGATCCATCAGTGATGAGCATTCCACAGATCCTAGAATATTTGGCTGAAATGCTCCACAATGGCCTTTCATATTCTTCCATAAAAATACATGCTTCAGCAATATCTGCTAAATATAACACTGATCCGCCTGTCTTTTCTCACCCATTGCTAAAGCAGTTTTCTAAGAGGTATAAAGAACATCAACCCTCCAAGGAAACCACCAGTGCCTGCATGGGACCTCGACTTCATGCTGGAAAATAACTCTTCCTCCCTTTGAACCAGCAGCATCTTCAGAGTTGCAATTTCTGTCTTGGAAGACTGCTTTCCTTCTGGCAGTAACCTCAGCAAGAAGAGTCTCTGAGCTACAGGCCCTTATGGCAATACAACCATTTCTTATCAGGACAGAGTTTCTTTGAGAACCAATCCGTCATTCATGCCAAAGGTGGTATCCAGGATGTCACTGAGTCAAGCTATTCACCTGCCTACCTTCTTTCCCAATCCTCAAAATAAAGGAGATTTCTGCACACCTTGGACATACACAGACAGTTGCGCTACTACTTGGACAGAACAAAGTCTTTCAGAAAATCTGACCAGCTTTTTGAGCTGGATTGTGGGAAAAGCAATTTCCAAACAGACCAATTCTAAATGGATTGGAAATTGCATTAGATTCTGCTACTCTTTTCATGGAAAAACTGTGCCAGCTGACATCAGGCCACATTCCACCAGAGCTACAGCCACCTCCACAGCCTTTTTAAGAGTAGTGGCAACAAAGGACATTTTAGAAGCTTCTACATGGGAGCTCCGTGCATACATTTTCCAAACATTACAACCTGCCTTTATATTCCAGATCCAGAGCAGGGTTTGCTTCTGCAGTCCTGCAGGGCATTTTAGCTACACCATCTTTGTCTTAGTGCCTACCACCCCCAGGTTGGCTATGGTATTCAACCCATATGTCAGGACTGCAGTTGCATCCTTGAAGGACCAAGTACATTTTTGTACCTACCATAAATGTAGATGTCCGATAGGTATGCAACTGCAGTTAGGTTTTCCCTCCCACCTACCCCTCTGGTATTCTTTTGGGTTTCTACCCCTCATTTTAGCTACCTGGGGTAATCTTTTATGGTGTATTTGTTTTTATGTTGTACTTGTCTGGAATTTTTTCTCTGTTTTCAAAATTTAGCCTTCCTTAGAGGGCACCTGACATCTGGGGCAAGAAACACTGAAGATGGTGTCTGCTGACGCTTTTATACCCCAGGCACTCTGACGTCGGGGAAAGGGCTCTGACGGGGAAAGGGCGACATCTTGTACCCCAGGCGCTCTGACGTCGGGGAAAGGGCGACATCAGCCGACGCCTGACCCAGACTTTGGAATCCGGCCGACCAAAGGGCTGCCTGAGGCAGGACAACCCATATGTCAGGACTGCAGTTGCATACCTATCGGACATCTGCATTTATGGTAGGTACAAAACTGTACTTTCCTCTCCTCACGAAATTCCTCCAGAAAGCGTAAACATTGAGAAGCAAAAGTGATCCTCATTGACGCTTATTGCCCCCGGCAAGTTTGATTCCCTTTCCTATGGCCTCATCTGATTCACAGCCCATGGATCCTGGATCATTTCATCCTCTGTTTCACCCCAGTTTCCACAGCCTCAAGCACACAGCTTGGTTCCTCCACTTCCAGTGATTGCCAGGCTGCCTGATATTCTCATCTCCTGTTCGTAAAATTCTTTTGGCTTCACACAAACCTTCCACCAGGAAAATTTATCCTAGTAAATGGACTAGGTTCTCTACTTGAGCCAAAGATCAGAAAATAGACCCTTTCTGTATGCCTATTCAAAAGATCCTACAATACCTGACAACTCTTCTACATGCAGGAGCCTCAGCATTGGCAATCCCTGTACAATTTAGCAGCTATTTTCATGATGGACTTGATAATTCTTATGTGATATCACACCTCCTGTGCAACTCCTTTTTTGAAAGGAGTATTGCACGTTAAACCTCCTGTCAAGTCAAGCCCCCCATTGAACCCTGGGACTTTACCTTGGTACTTGAGCTCTCCTTTCGAGTATTTTGATTCTTGTGATGTAAAATTTTTATCATGGAAGACTCTTCTCGCAAAGTAAGTGCTACTACAAGTAGAGTATCAAGAGTTGCAGGCCTTGAGTGTCAAACTATCTTACTTGAACTTCCACAGGGATAGAGTATCCCTTCGTACTGACCCTTCTTTCTTGCCCAAGGTCATTTCTGGATCTTCCATTAACCATCTGTTGACCTGCCGCTTTTCTTCCCACAGCATTTAAACAGAGGGGAGTTGTGCATTCTTGTGAGTTGGTTATGAGCTGGTGGAGACTAAAAATATTAGTTGCTTGTCTGTAGGTGTGTTAAAGCAGAGGGGGGGGGGGTACATAAGTATGTTATCAACCAGGTGTTTTAGTTGTAAATCAAGGTGAGATTGTTTAATGTGGTGCTGCTCTGGTGGGAGTTTTTGGAAGTGGGGGTTGTGTGCAAACCCTATGCATTTTCTGTTTGTTTTAACCAGTGTAGACCTACACAGTGTCCTCTTTGATAAGGAGAGGAAGTAGCTAGTGCTTTTGTGTAGGATTACTAAAGCTTCTTGTCCCCCCCCCCCCTTAAAATCGACTCTGGGGTAGTATTCCTTCATTTGTGGTTTAAGCAAGATGTCTTATCAGGCTCATATTCCATCCAGCTTTACAGATCCGATTATTTCATCTGTGTACCTCTAGTGTTTTGAAACATAATCTCTTCCTAAGTACTTGATCCTATTTATTTTGTCTGTCATTTTTGGGTCCTCTAGTTGTGTCACGTCAGACCTGGCAAAACTAGAGATCTGAAGTAGTTAACTTCATTTGATCAGCAACCTGTGGGCATCTGATCCGACCTGGATCCGAGCCGGCAGCTTTCCAAGCTTGAGATCCAAGCTCCAAACAACTCCCCTTACCCATAATACCCTGCAATCTCCTTCCAACCCCCAGATCTCATTTGCCGCGGCTTCTACAAGCACGAGTTACGAGCTCCGGGTTAAGAGTTGGTGAGTAATTGTTTAAATGAGTTATTTTTTGTGAGTAGTGTGTCAGATTGTCACTTATCGACTTCCCCTTTTCCTCCTTATTTTAGTCCTTTTAATACTTCTATCCCGCCCTTAGTCGTGTGAGTGCGTGTGGAAGGTGTTTAGGATGGCCAAAGGCCGATGTCCTTCAAGGATGCATCTGCAGTCATAACAAATGGGTTGTCCTGTCGTCAGGCAGCCCTTCGGTCGGCCGGATTCCAAAGTCTGGGTCTGGCCTCGGCTGGTGTCGCACTTCACCCGACGTCATCTCTGCTGGTCTTCGGGTATAAAGGAATCAGCCGACGCCATTTTCCTCAGTCTTTCTTGCCGCATGGCGCCCGAAGCAGAAGCTGTTCGCAAGTGCCGGTCGGTCAGATCCAGCGATTACTACTACCGAATACTACTTCGAAGACTTCTAAAAGCTAAGTACCCCGTTGGGGACTCTTTCTTGCCTCAGCCGATGTCAGAAAAAGTAAATAACTGTTTAACTTGTGGGAAACAAATACCTCATAAAGATTTCCACTCTTACTGCTTACCTTGTTTAGGCCCTGACCACGACGTAGCAGCCTGTTTAGCCTGTGCTTCCTTCAACCGACGAACGCTTAGGCGTCGGTCGGAGTTTGCTGAACAGTTTTTCGGCTCAGATTTTGCGTACATTATGCCGTCGGATCCTCCGACTTCTCAAATTGTTAAACGCAAAGAAAAGACCGACACTCGGTCCGCGGTTTCGCCGAAACCACGGTTAAGCAAACCGCGAGTGTCTCTGTTTCGGCCGAAACCGAGCAAACGGGTCAATCTTCAGCCGAATCCATTACTACTACCGAGGCTCCTGCTACCCTAGTTGAATCGGCCTCTGAAGTTTTGCCTACTAATGTGGTTCCTATAGAATTATCAGACACCATCCCTTTGGATGTCTCTACCCCAGCACGTGGTGCTGCTAGGCCTCCTGCAGCCATGTCTATTAAGGCCTTTGCCAGGGCTAAAGCAGCCAAATCTGCTAAATCAGTGCCTGTTAAGCCCCCCTCACACAGGCCCAGGTCCAGTTCTCAAATGCTTACTCTGGCAGAGGATCTCATCTCTTTAATAAGGGCATCCCAATCTCACCCAGACAGGGCCTCTCAGCCTCCAGAAAAGAGACCTAGAGCAGAGCCCCCAGAGCCAGTGTCCTCAGATGATTCTTCTGATGATTCCGACATTACAGACCATCCAGAGGCTCCTTTTTCCACTTATGAAGATTCTGATGCTGAAGAATCTATTCCTTCTGCCTCTCCACCAGAGGAATTTTCATTTGGGGAAACCTTACATGCCATGAGAGCAATTCCAATGGCAGGGACAAGATTTCTCAGATTCAAGAAAAAGGCTTAGACCTTTCTACACTTACCGCAACATAGGCCCTTAGCTATACCTCCAGTTCTGCCTGTTGTGGATGATGCATTTAATGATGTTTGCACTGCTCCTGATACTTTACCTCCAGCCCCTGCCAAACCAGATAGGTTTTACAGGGTACCGGACACTCATCACCACCTATACAAGGCCCCACTTGCAGATCCTGAGACTATCTCCCAGGGGCCTAAGGCAGTAGCTTCGACCTCAGCAAAAAAAACCTCTCCCTTCTGAAAGGGAATCCAGGTCCTTAGAGAGATGGGGTAAAAAAGTTTACACCTCTGCTACTCTTTCAGCTAGAGCTTTGAACTGCCAGTTTCATATGATCCAATACCAAGAGTTTATGCTTGATCAGTTAACTAAGAAACTATCCTCTGATGACTCCTTAGATAAGAAATATGTTTTAGAAATGGTGAATAACATTCAGCAGGTTGGTAACCATTCTTTAAAATGTGGCTATGATGCACTGGAGGCTTCATTTAGATCAGCCATGACTGGCACAGTTATAGAAGGCATGCATGGTTGAAAGAACAGGTCTTGCCGGATCATGTTAAAGCAAAGCTGTTAGATGCTCCTATGGATAAGGCCAGTCTATTTGGTTCTCCTGCTCAGCAAGTAATGAAGAAAATGGAAGAGAAGGCAAAATCTGTACAAACAGTTAAAGATTTCTTACAGGTTCAGCCCCCAAGGTTTAGCAGGAACTGGCCTTCCAAAAATTGGTCCTTTCCAGACTCCTCTAAATCTCAGAGAGGCAGGAATAGGCGTTCCAGAGGCAGAAATCAATCCAGAGGAGGTGCCTACAGAGGACGCCAGTGGCAAGGCAATAATCAGCGAGGCACAGACACAACCACTGCCACTGCAACAGGACAATCACAGTGACTTGACTCTGACAACGCCTACCAGGGAACAAATAGCAGCACCCTTAGGCGGAAAGTTAGCCTTATTTTCAAAAAATTGGCACTATATCACAAAAGACAAGTGGATTTTGCAGACCATAGACCAAGGCTACAGGTTTCACTTCCACACCTTACCAGTAAAAAGAGGAATGCCAAACCTACCTCCAAATCAGAAAACAGAAGCTCTAAAGCAGATAGCTCAATTAACAAAGATGAGAGCTGTGGAAAGAGTACCACCAACAGAACAGGGCAAAGGATTCTACTCCAGACTCTTCCTAGTACCAAGAAAAGAGAAAAGTTGGAGACCTATTCTCTACCTGTCCGCCTTAAACACATTCATCATTGTCCCAAAATTCAAAATGCTGACCCTACAGCAACTTCTTCCCATGCTGGGCAAGGAGTGTTGGCTGGTAACTCTAGATCTCAAGGAGGCATACCTGCACGTCCCCATACGACCAAATTGCAGAAGATACCTCAGATTTCTTGCAGGATCAGAGCATTATCAATTCTCAGCATTGCCCTTTGGCTTATCTACTGCGCCCAGAGTATTCACAAAATGCCTGGCATCAGTAATCGCTCATTGCAGGCTACAGGGAATCCAAATTTATCCATACCTGGACGACTGCCTGATAACAAGCGGACAACAAAAGCAAACTGACAAAAGACTTACAAAGAGTCATTTGCTTACTACAAGCCCTGGGATACACAGTCAATTTAAAAAAGTCAAGACTAATACCATCCCAGACAAAAACATTCTTGGGTGCAGAATTGGACACAGTAAAACAAATGGCATTCCTAACTGCAGAAAAACAAGAACAACTCCCTCATTACTTCTCTGCATTAACAAAGCAGAACAAACTAGCAGCAAGGAAAGTACTGCAGGCCTTGGGCTTCATGGCATCATGCATAATCCTGGTCCCCCATGCCAGACTGCATATGAGAAAACTACAGTGGTACCTAAAGAATTTATGGTCTCAACACAGGCACAGCTTAGAAACCGAAATACCATAATCCCATGCCTGAAACAAGAGTTCCTATGGTGGGCTCAAGCATGCCAGTCAAACCCAGGCTTGCCCTTCCACAACTTTCAAGCAAGCCAAACCATCACAACGGACGCCTCAGACCTAGGTTGGGGGGCCCACATGCTGGACAAATGCTTACAAGGATTATGGACCCCAGATCAACTGCACCTGCACATAAATCAAAAGAAATGCTGGCAGTAAAACTAGCAATCCAGAATTTCAGACCATTCCTCAAAGAAGGCCATTTGATGATAAGGACAGACAACACCACAGTCATGTGGTACATCAACAAACAGGGAGGCACTCATTCATACCCCCTATGCCGAATGACTCTGGACCTATGGAATATGGCTCTGAGCTACAACATTCAGTTACAGGCAATATTTGTACCGGGGAAAGAAAACATCCTAGCAGACATGTTAAGCAGAACTACCTCGGATGCTCACGAATGGATGCTACACCCGGACATCTTCAAGGCCATCACACAGAAATGGGGAATGCCACAAATAGACCTATTCGCATCCCCACTCAATCACCAGCTCAAATTCTGCACAAGGACATACCACCCACTTGCATGGAAGGTGGACTCTCTATCTTTCAGTTGGAAAGGCCTGACAGCATATGCATTCCCACCTCTTCCTTTGATGCACAAGGTACTACTGAAAATCAGAGGAGCGTCCAAGGATAATTCTGATGGCTCCAAATTGGCCAAGACAACACTGGTATCCATTGCGGAGGAGCATGTCACAGGGGAGAACGTGGACACTACCCCTGATGCCTTTGTTAACTCAGAACGACTACAACATCATGCATCCAAATCTAAAAACTCTGCAGCTAACTGCTTGGAACATTACATAACAGCAACTAACCCAGATTTATCCCAAAGGGTTAAAGACATTATCCTGGAGGCCCGCAGACCTTCTACAAGAAGGAACTATGCAGGGAAATGGAAAAGGTTTGTCATTTGGAGCACTGAAAGAGGAAAAGATGTCAAAGATAGATATTGCCAACATCCTGGAGTACTTGGCAGAGCTTCTCCATACAGGCCTGTCCTATTCCTCCATCAAGATACATGCATCAGCTATTTCTGCAGAATACAGCTTCGATCCCCCGTCTTCTCACATCCTCTACTCAGGCAGTTCCTCAGAGGAATCAAAAATGTAAAACCTCCTAGGAAACCACCATTACCAGCATGGAACTTGAACTTTGTGCTAGAAAAATTGACACTCCCTCCATTCGAACCAGCAGCAACAGCAGATCTTCAACACCTATCCTGGAAAACTGCTTTCCTACTGGCAATTACTTCAGCAAGAAGGGTTTCGGAACTACAGGCCTTAATGGCAGTACAACCCTTCCTAATCTTCCATCCAGATAGAGTATCCATGAGAACAAATCCTACATTTATGCCTAAGGTGGTATCCAGAGTTGTCTCTAAACCAGGCAATCCACCTACCTACCTTCTTTCCCAATCCACAGAACAGGGGGGAAAGACTGCTGCAGTTGCGCTACTACCTGGACAGAACCAAGGGCAATAGAAAAACTGACCAGCTTCTAGTGGCTTATGCAACAGGAAGGGAAGGAAAAGCAATTTCCAAACAGACAATTTCCAAGTGGATAGGAAATTGCATCAGGTTCTGTTACTCCTACCATGGAAAACCAATTCCACAGAACATAAGACCTCACGCTACAAGGGCTACAGCCACTACCACAGCTTTCTTACGAGGAGTGGCAACCAAGGACATTATTGAGGCGGCTACTTGGACCTCCGTGCATACATTTGCCAAGCATTATAACTTACCTCTATACTCTAGATCCTGAGCAGGGTTTGCCACTGCTGTATTGCAAGGGATCCTAACTACACCATAATTCTTCCTCCTCCCCTAGTTTGGCTATGGTATTCTACCCATTTGTTATGACTGCAGATGCATCCTTGAAGGACATAGTACAGTTTTGTACCTACCATAAATGTAGATGTCCGAACAGGATAGCATCTGCAGTCAGGATTACCCACCCTCCTTCCCCTCTGTGGTATTCCTAGGGTATTTACCCACCTAATAGCTAGCTGGGGGGGATCTCTTATGGTGTATTTGTTTGTATATATGTACATACATGCTTATTTTTTGTCTACTTTTCATTGGCATTTACCCAAAATTTAGTTTTCCAAGAGGGAACTGGCATCTGGGGCAAGAAACACTGAGGAAAATGGCGTTGGCTGATGCCTTTATACCCGAAGACCAGCAGAGATGACGGGTGAAGTGCGACACCAGCCGAGGCCAGACCCAGACTTTGGAATCCGGCCGACCGAAGGGCTGCCTGATGACAGGACAACCCATTTGTTATGACTGCAGATGCTATCCTGTTCGGACATCTACATTTATGGTAGGTACAAAACTGTACTTTTTCTCTAAATGCTCTGAGTGTGGCCATAAGCTCTCCCCAGCCGATGGCCACACTCAATGCGTTATTTGCCTGGGGGTTGCACACCTCATCAGGCTGCCATATTTGTGCAGCTTTTAACCCCTGGGCCCTGAGGGATAGGAGGAACAAGCTTATCCTGGCGGGTTTTGTACCCTCGGACACTGCCTCTTCCTCCTCTCCCTCAGTGGCTCCAGCTGCGGCTGTTCAGCCTGCTATCTTGCCTCCCCTGGCTGGGACTCAAAACTCCCGTTGTTTGCCAGGGAGAGAAAGAAACAAGGAAGATGGAAAGGAGAGAGAGGGAGAGAGCGGGAAAGAGCTAGACAGAAGCACAGGAACCACAAGCGGCGGGCCGAGTCGGCCCCTTTGGCCCTGCCGGCTAAACTCCTTTCTTCCCCTCAGAAGATTCCCCGGTCCTCCCCCTCTCTGCTCCGCTCTCCACACTTCTCGCCGGAGCCAGAGGAGGAGCCCCTGCCATCTTGCGGCGGCCCTCCAGACCAGCTTTCCTAGACTCACCTAGGTCTACCCGAAGCCTCTCCGATGCCGACATGGAGCAGATGATGCGTCACTTTCTGCAGACCCAGACGGGAGTGCTTCTGCCTCCACCCCCCCCCCTCAGGGGGGGGGGTTCAGCCACTTTTTTCGCCCCCGTAGCTCCTTCTCTGCTCCTATCTGGTTTCGGAGCAGTCTGAGTAGTCTCGGAGCCGGGGAGTCATCGGCACCGTTAGTGGTTGCTACTTTGGCTGTGCTTTCGAGTTTGCCGGATCCTTTTCTGGATCCGAACCCTCTGAGCAGAGGGCCGGTCGTCTGATCCAAGAGGCTGGTGAGTCTTCGGCTCCATTGCGGTCGAGGCACGCCTCTTTCGGATCCTATCGCTTCAGTCCCCACGCCGGACCAGAGGGTGTTGATCACAGATCCCAGACAGCGATTCACCCTCAGCGTTCATGGTGGAGAGGGTTCTCTCGAGGTACGAGACCCCTTGCTCTTACTACGGGTCCAGCCACCACTCCATTGCATATGGGCCTGTCTTCCATCGTCCAGTCCCAGGGACAGCCTGTGTCGATGTCCCAAACAGTTCCCTTGGAGGAACAAGACCCTGTTGGTGAGCTCTCCTTATTGGAAAGTGGATGTTTGCTTCAGCTACCTTCTCTAAGGGCGCTGAATTACTTGGTCCATGTTATTAGGCTTCAGCGAGATCTGATCAAAGCATACGCAGTCTCTCCCCCAGAGTCCATGTCGGCAGAGGGCAAACTAACCTTCTCTACATGCATGGCCACTCTAAAAGCTGTCAAACATGTCTATGCGGCTACTCTCCCATGCCACGGAGGGAGCCGCTAGAGCCAACGGATCAGGCATCGCCTTAAGGTGTCACTCTTGGCTCTGACTTTCTTACTTTGCGGAACCCTTCAAGTTGTCCTTCGCTAACGCGGTTCTACTCTATTCGGGAAGACCGTCTGAGATACGCTGGTTCAGAGTGAGAAAGACGCAAAGACATTGTCTGATCTCGGAATCCGCTTCTCCAAGGTCCTTTTCTAGGAACCAGAGAGGACAAAAGATGTGGTTCTGGAAGTCTCAGCAGTCCCGTTGCGCTCTGGACCCTTCGTCCTTCAGAGGTAGAGGGGGACAAAGTGGACGCCGGCCCAGAGGCAGAGGGGCCCCGAAGAATTTGACCCTCGCAGCAGCCCTGAGGGGTTGCCAGACTGCTCCTCTCTGGAGGCATTCGGGGGTGTTTTTCAGAGCACCTGGCACAATGGGAGTCCATCACGACGGATCGCTGGGTGCTTCGCATATCATCCAGAGGTTACTCTGTCCCATTCGTAAACTTTCCTCCTCTATAGAGGCGCCTCCCTGATTGTACCACCCAGTCAGAGGGAGGCTGCAGCTTTAGACATAGAAAAGTTGCTAGAAAAGAGCCATCCAGCAAGTCTCCCCAGACCAGTTTGGATTGGGCAATTAGTCCAGGTTCTTTTTGGTGCCAAAAAAGACAGGGGACTTGAGGCCAGTCCTCTACCTTTCTACTATGAACCTCTTCATTGCCACCATAGCAACACTACAATAAAATCAGTGAACAAAAAAATAGGAACCTTGTACAGAATCAAACCCTTTCTTACTCCACTTGCAAGAACTACGTTGGCCAGAACTCGCCTAATCTCTACTTTACTCTGCTTCCACCATATACACCAATCTATCAAAAAAAAAAAAAAAAACTCAAACTAGAAACATCTTAAAATAATATTGCTAGATTTGCTACAGGATCCCCGTTTAGAACCCATCACTGCCTGAACTTAAAACAACTAGGTTGGCTAGAACTTCCTAATCAGCTCGAACTTCAACTCATAACCCACAACCCTGCACCAACCCACCAAAACTCTAATTTGCCACATTACACCTTATCAGAAACATCTATGCTCTTCAAACAAACTATTGATCAAAACAACCATATCTAATAACTCTGCAGGTGACTGCCTGTTCTCAAACTCTGTTGGAAAAATATGGAATAAACTACCCTCTGGTATCTCCTCTCTGACTTCTCTCCCACTTTTTAAAAGGAATCTAAAACTGTATTTCAATAAAAAAATGGCTATGCCCCTGTAGTAACCCAGACTGTTTTTTTCCTCCCTATAACTTAACAGGGGACTGCCTGTTATTTGTTTACTGTTAGCTTTATATTTGTTATTACTTCTTTTGTAACACTTTCTTAAACCATGTAATAATCCCTGGAGCTTTTCTCCCCGGGCCTCTACTGAAAATGGACCTATATCCAGATAGACTAGCCCGGTCAACAAATGTAAAAATAATAAATTGCCAAGGAGAAATTCCAGATGGTCACACTTCAATCTATTCTCCCCTTGTTGCAGGAGAATGACTGGATGTGCTCCATAGACCTCAAGGACATGTACTACCACATTCTCATGGACAGGCGTTCCAGGAGGTTCCCCGGCTTTCGGCTAGGGGCCAGTCACTTCCAGTTCAGGGTCCTACCCTTCGGCCTCACCACAGCCCCCAGGGTGTTCACCAAGGTCGTAGTGGTAGTAGCAGTGCACCTGAGGCTTCAGGGAATACAGGTTCTTCCATACCTAGATGACTGGCTCCTTACCGATCCCACCAGGCATATACTGTGCTTAGCCAGGGATTATTTCCTGCTTCTAGCTTCCCAGTTGGGCATCACTATAAACAACAGGAAATAGTTTCTTCAACCTGCCCAAGTCTTGGACTTCATAGGGGCCAGGATAGACAGGCTACAAACCAAGCCTTTTTGACTGACAGACTTCGCAGTTTGACCATCCATGTCTTAGCCCTCCAATTTCAAGCCCCATCGGCGGAATTAGTCTTGAGAGCTTTAGGGTCCATGGTGGCGATCAATCTTTCACCGTTGGTGCACTTCCACTGGAGGACTTGTGTGCACCTTGCAGGTTCAGTGGTCAATCCTTCAGCACCCGTTGGACTCTCCTATCCGCCTCTGCAGAGTTTGCAAGGATTCCCTCTTAGTAGTGGATCCAGTCTCGGAACCTTTGGGAAGGACTACCATTTATAATGCCGCAACCCCAAGCCACGGTAACCACGGAAGCTTCTCTCCTTGGGTGGGGGGGGGGCATTGCATGGGCAGGACTGTCCAAGGTGTATGGACTCAGACCGTGCTGCATATCAGTGTTCTGGAGATGAGTGGTGCTTCTAGCGTTGCAGGCCCTTCATGCCCTTCTCCCTCCAGGGACTATTGCAGTTCAGACAGACATGTCGGTGGTCTGGTACATCAACAAACAGGGGGGAGAACCAGCTCCTACCCTCTTTGCCGAGAGGCCATGAGAGTTTGGGAATGGGCGATATCCACCAACCGCTTTCATTTAGCAACGCACATTCTGGGTCGGTCCCACATCCTGGCAGACAAGCTGAGTCAAACTATCCTCTCACCTTACGAGTGGTCTCTGAACCCCTTAGTAGCGAATCGGATATTCCACAAGTGGGGCCAGCCTTGCTGCGATCTCTTCCAATCGCTTTTATACGCGAAGTGCGGTGAGTTTTTTGCTCTAGAGGCGCTCTAGTTCTAGCTTGGCCATCCGGTCTTTATGCTTATCCTCCTCTTCCATTGATAAAATTCTTGCAGAAAGCTAGTCTGTTGGAGAACAAAATTATCCTCATAGCCCATTCTGGCCTAGTCAAACCTGGTTCCCTTTTCTATGTTCTCATCTCAAAACAAAATTATCGTCATAGCCCATTCTGGCCTAGTCAAACCTGGTTCCCTTTTCTATGTTCTCACCTCATAGCTCCTTGGGTCCCATTCTGGATCTGATCTCACCCGTTGGGATTGGAACCCCCGAATCTGGTCGACCTAAAGCCTCTCTGCTTGGTTGATCCAGTTCCATTAGTTGCTAGGACTCCTGGTATCTCGTTGGCAGTGAGATCCATCCTGGTAGCGGCTCATAAGCCCTCTACCAGGAAGGTTTACAATAGAAAATGGAAACGTTTTTCCATCTGGGCCTCTGATAGGAATTTGGACCCTTTCACGGCTTCTATTCCCGCAGTGCTTGATTTCTTATCTCACATCTTTCAACAAGGGGCCAGCTCTTCTACTGTAAAGGTACAGGTGGCTGCTATATCCCATTTCCACATTGGAGACCATTTCAGTCCCTTAGCCCCCACTAAGATGTGTAAGACTTTCTTAAAAGGCACCTTTCTCTTAAGGCCTCCCATTAGAAATGCCGTTCCCCCATGGGACCTGACTTTGGTCCTTCAGGCCCTCACCAGACCCCCCCCCCTTTGAACCTCTAGCTTTGGTTGAATTGAAATTCCTATGTTGGAAAACTGCCTTCTTAATAGCTGTCACCTTGGCCAGAAGGGTCAGGCTCTCTGTATTAAGCCCCCGTATCTTGCCTTCCATAAAGACAGGATTTTTCTCAGGACTAATCCAACCTTTTTACCTAAAGTGGCTTCTGATGTGAACGTCAACCAGTCTATTAATCTACCAGTTTTTTTTCCCTATCAGAATAAAGGGGGAATATAAACTTCATCTTTTAGATGTGCATAGAGTTGCATTTTTATTTGCACAGAACAGCTGCCTTTTGAAAATCAGAGCAGCTGTTTCTTTTGCGAAGCCCTCCTTGGGGAAGCCTGTGTCGAAGGTGACTCTCTAGCCAGATGGATCTCTAGCTGCATTTTTGCTTTCATACAAGATTTCTGGTCTGCCTGAGCCCTT
This sequence comes from Protopterus annectens, assembly GCF_019279795.1. Classification (NCBI taxonomy): domain Eukaryota; kingdom Metazoa; phylum Chordata; order Ceratodontiformes; family Protopteridae; genus Protopterus; species Protopterus annectens. The sequence continues at coordinate 228,251,985 of NC_056745.1, forward strand.
AGGGGTCCATGCTCACTCAACCTGTTCAATGGCTACTTCTGCTGCTTTTTGGACAAAGATGCCTCTTGATGACTTTGTTCTGCGGCTACTTGGGCCTCTTCACATACCTTTATTTCTCATAAGCTGGATTTGATCTCCAGAGGTAGAGCAGCCTTTGGCTCTGCCGTGCTCTGGAATATCCTTCCTTGAGAGCCTCCCAAGTGTTTCGGTAGCTGGGGACTCTGTCCCACAGGTTGCTGATCAAATTAAGTTAACTACTGTGAAGTTATGTACTCACCATAACATTCCATCTGAGTAGGTAACTTCATTTGTCAGCAACCGACCCTCCCTCCTTCCCCCTAACCGGGTTCTTTAGATACCTGGACCATAGTTTGGTCTCATAGGTTAGGTTTTTACCTTTCAGGTTGTGGTATTGTCTTGTGATTATTGTATAAATGGGCAAACGCGATCTGGGGGTTGGAAGGAGATGGCAGGGTATTGTGGGTAAGGGGAGGAGTTTGGAGCTTGTATCTCAAGCTTGGAAAGCTGCCGGCTTGGATCCAGGTCGGATCAGATACCCACAGGTTGCTGACAAATGAAATTACCTACTCAGATGGAACATTATGGTGAGTACATAATTTTTTTCCAACCTCAAGCCCCTTGAATTATTTTCCCAATGTGCCATAGTGTATGATTCTCTGATCTAATTTGCCATCGTTAATAGATCTGGATTTCGCACAGACGTCGGCCAAGTGCACCACCACAAAATTTCTTCTAATACTGCTTTCTTTTTACTATGTTACATATCTTACTATGGCTCTTTTTCCCCCTAATTTATTCTTTTCCTTTGTCTGCTTGTCTACTTTGCAGCCACTACACTTTATGAATATGTAGTGTGTTTTTTTTTCTTTTTTTGCTCATCAGTGTAGGTAATAAATACTTTCTCCAGTAGTTCTTATCTGCTTGGTGTTTCTAGTACTGGTTGCAGTTTGTTTTAGCCTTGCCCATTTGAAATGGATGAAGAGTTTAAAAAGTGGTGAATGGGTGTAACGTCTTACTGTAAGTCATGACTTGTGTGGCATGCTTGGAAGTGGAACATTTAACTGAAATTGCTAGTATGCAAGGCCCTCAGACTGTAGAACTAAATTGATAATTAAGAGCTTACTGCCCCTGACGGAGGCAGAAAAGTCCAAGAAGTCTAAAAAGCATTCTCATTGGTCCAAGCCTTGTGATTCAAGGAAAATGCAACTTAAGTTGAGGAGAGGTCTGCTGTCATATTTTTCCCTGCCATCATAGGTGTTTGTGTGTGTGGTGTGGAAGATCTACCTACTGGAATCTAGAACTATGTACAAAGTAAGGAAACTGGCATATTTTCGGGTACTTTTGCGCTTGGAGCCCTTTACTAACCCATCCACAAATAGTTTTCTGGAATAATTTTGGTACAAGCAGGAGTGGTCAGTTTGAAAAGATGCCCTATTCTAGAAAACTGAAAACTTTGATAAGCATGATGATCATGATAAACCACTTCATGCAGCTCACGCACAATGCAGCAGATTGAACTCTTAAAGCTGCAGGAGCACCTGTGTGCTTTTTGTGAACAAAGTGTCCTTAGCGAATGGGCTGTCCTGCTGGTTCCTGCTGGTCCCTCCATGAAATAGAAGGTGCAGAGGTGTGAGCAAGATGGCAAAACAATTTTTGGTGTTTGAACTTTGGAAATCCCAAGAAATATCTTATGTAGCAAGAATCAAAAGAAGTCCACTGCTTTAAGATACTTTCTGTGTCTGCATTTGATTCAGCCTGTTATAATGCTAGCTGAGGCATCCTATTTTAATGGATACAGACCAAGAGACTGAGGATCTCTGCAGAGCCAGTGTACTGTGGGCCCTTTCCAACGGGCAGCCCCATCATCCTTTAAGGGCTGCCAACTGTTCACCTTTGGAGGCAGGTTGGCTTTATCCCTTTACTTTCCCATGTGGATGGTCATCGTGTAGTATAAATGGATGAGGGTAATATCCAGAGGCTATGTAATTCCCTTTTCTCAGGTACCTCTGGAATTAAAGCTGCCACTCCCAGGTGTACAACCCCTGTGATTTAGAGGTGGCAAAAAGATTTTCTCATATTCAAAAATGAGCCATCTAAAGGTCCTACCAGACCAGAAATTACTAATGTACTCCAGATTTTTTTGGTTATGAAGAAAGAGGACCTAAGGCCCATTTTGGACTTCATTCACCTGACCGATTTGAAGACCCATGTCATGGTGCAGTCCCATCCCACCCCATTTTTACCTTGCCTCCAGGCAAACAGCTGGATGTGCTTTGTGTGAAAGTCATAACAGTATTTTTAGTATCCACTTGGCAACAGTTCACTTTTCTTTTAGATCTGAGCTCTGTCCTTTGATTTTACCACAGCCTCCTGAGTGTTTGTAAAGTGCATGGTAGTTGTATCAGTTCACTTACAACTCCAGGGAATTGGTGTCTTTATCTAATGTCTGGCTTCTAGCTGCTTCAACAGTAGATCTCTGTCCTTGGGCAGTTTTTCATAAACTGCCAGATTCCATACCCACACAATTCAGTTCATGGTATGTAATCTGGACACCAGTACATTTTATAGCATCTCTTCCTTTGGTAAGAAGACACGTTTTGACAAAAGGGTTTCTAACCCCACTTCTTGACATCTCTCCCGCAGCTGCTCTGGTCCTAAGGGTTCTAGGACTAATGAGCTGTAAAGGTAGTTGGCTCTGTTGCATATGAGAATTTTGTAGTCACTTATTAAAGGTTTAGTGGTCCCAGCTTTACAAACCTCTGAACAATCTATAGAAGCAGCAATTAGTGTTTGGGTAGATTTTCCCCCTGTATGTGTTCTGGAAGACAGTTTCACAACCACTGGTAGCAGTGGTTACTGCAGATACCCTCTCTTTGGAGGGAAGGGGAATTGCGAAAGGGGATGAATCAAGGAGTAGGAAGTCAAAGAAGGTCAAACTTTACATTGCATCAATGTCCTGGAGAAAGCAGGCAATCCTCTTGGTGCAGGAATTTCAGGACTACCTTCGGCAGTAATTTCTATGCAAGCAATGACATTTTG